>NW_007727671.1:458851-472024 GCF_000696425.1 Galeopterus variegatus
TGTTTCTTAAGAAAGCATCCTCAAAAGATCACATGTTTCAATAAGAAGGGCTTAAAAGGATAGGGTGAGGTGGTGGGGAGGCTTTACGCGAATACGGAACTAAAGTTGCTGAATCACTGGGACCCGGAAGGGCGAGGCTGGCAGCTACGTGCCGTTGAGCGCTAGTGAAATGGTGGCCGCGGAGCGCATGAACTGGTGCCCGTGCGCGTCAGGGCGCATGCGCGCAAAGTTATGCCCAACACCTGAGGACAAGAGAAGACGAATGTCCCAGCTCAAAAAGATAGAAAATTCGCCCTTCCTCTGCTTTTTTGTTCTACTCAGGCTCCTAGTGGATTGGATGATGCCCACCCACACTGGGAAGGGCAATGTACTGAGTCCTACAGTTCAAATTCTAATGTCTTCCAGAAACACCCTCACAGATACACCCCAAAATAATGTTTTACCAGCTCTCTGGGTATACCTTACCCAGCCAAATTGACACCTTAAATGAACTATCACAATGCACGTGAGTCAGACGTTGATATAAATAATTACAATACAGTCTGAACACTTTATAATAGAAGTATAAACAAATTGTAGCAAAAAGAGGTGTGACTGACCAGCTTTGCAGTGAAAAGTAGGGTCTATTAAGGAGATGATACCTCAAAGGGCCTTAACGTTAAGAATAGGATTTCACCCGATAATGGAGAGGGGAGGGAACCCAACAGTGAAAACAGTACATGCAAAGACTAGAGAGAAAAGGGAGAGAGTTTGAGCTCATGGCATGTTTGGAGAGCAGAGATTATTTTAGTATGATTGAAGTGTGAGTTGTATGACAAAAAGTGGCTCAAGCTAAGGCAGTAAAGGTAAATTTGGACCTAACTACGGTGGGCCTTGAAAGTCATGCTGAGGATTTGGGGCTCTGGCTTATGGATCATGCATCCCCAGCACCTTGCAGAGTTCCTGGAACACAGTAGACCTTCAATAAATATTTGCTGAATGAGAAAACTGTGGTTAGTTGTAGTAATTGAAATTGTTTCCTGTTGATTCAACAATCCCACCTCTCCACCCCTTCACACTTTGAAAGAAGGGAAAATGTATAGGATAAAAGAAGTGTCCTTGGGAAAGAGAGAGAGAAAAGCAAGGAAAATGAGGGGAGAAGGGGCAGGTGATGGTGCAGAATAAAGGCACCAAGCAATGACATGGGATTTGTTGCTGGACAGACTGCCCCTGAAAGGGGCAGGTGATGGTGCAGAATAAAGGCACCAAGCAATGACATGGGATTTGTTGCTGGACACCGGGTTTGAAGCCTTGCCTTGGCATCTGCCATCCATGAGAACTCTAGCAAGTCAAGCAACTGTTTGAGCTTCAGTTTCCACATTGGTAAATGGGGGTGATGTGAATATTGGCCAAACTACAGCACTGTGTGAGGGACCAAACCAAACTTCTATGAAAGCTCTTTAGAGGTGGCAAAAATTACGCACAATTAGGGCAAACCCGAGGTCCTTCAAGGGACATTAAGAGTCACTGGGGTGGAGGGGAGCAGGATGGAGAATTACACATGGAGTTGAGACAGGGAACCTGACAGCCCAGGATGACTGATTCCAGTTTTCAAGAGCAGCAAGAGCCTTGCTAACACTGGCAAATGATTGCCATTTCCCTTGTCAGGCAGTGACAGGAGTTAGTTGACCTGAAAATTCACTAATAGTTCCATTAGAGAGGCCTTGGAAGTAGCCATCTTTTTACTCATCCTCATCAATTAACAATGAATTAATGCCAGACATATTTTCAATTGAGCTGAATGCTGATTTCCCTCCATTTTGCTAAAAATAGCCCTTTTTAGAGGGACAGCTAACCAGGAAATATCCTGCTTTTCTTCCCAAGGCTCTCTGGAGAATTTGTGAGCCTGTATCAGCTCTAGGCACTGAGGGGGTAGCACATCAAACCCTGAATTTGAGATCGGAGACCCAGGTTCAAGTACTTCCCCACACACCAGCTTTGTGTTCTTGGACAAACAGCTGAAACTTTTTAAAGCTCAGTGTTTTCACATGTAAACTGAAGGGGCAGAGATAAATGCTAAGGTCCCTTTCAATGCTAAAATGTTATGAGGCCATTTTAAAGTGGTTTCAGGCATGTTAGTTCAGGGGTGGGGAAGGGACACTGGATTTCTTCTGTGCACTCTGAACTAGGAGTCAGACACTGGGGTCAAGTCCTGACCTTTGTTCTTGTTCAGTGGTTCCCAACTAGGGGAGGAGGGGAAGAGGATGGGGGTGAGAGTGGGGTGTTTGCTTCCCAGGGGATATTTGGCAATGTCAGGAGACATTTTTGGTTGTCACCACTGGGGGCGTGCTCTAGTGGGTAAAGGCCAGGGATGCTGCCAAACATCCTACAATGCACAGCACAGGCCCCCACAACAAAGAATTATGAGGCCCAAAATGTCTAGAGTGCCAAGGCTGAGAAACTGGTCTAATTTATTAGAGGATTTGCCCACATTGTAGCTTTTCTACTATTGTTGTTCTCAGTGTCCTCATTGTAAAATAGGAATAAAGATAAAACCAGCTGCTTCACAAGGCTGACAACCAATCTCATAAGGCTGATATCCAAATCAGGCAACAGATCAAAAGTGCCTTGAAATTTAAAGTGATTTAAAATGGAGGAATATTATCTTCATTATTGACCCATTTTGCTGCTCCGTGAGTCACTTCATTGGGACTATTCTCTTATTCCTGTCTTTGCTTCTCCAGTTTATGGCAATAACTTCAGTATTTGACCTCTAAGAATTAGAAATCTTGGTGCCCAAACCCAAATATGCCAGAAATGTCCTTACATTTTTATTATTAAAGCATATTTCTGTTACAAACTGCTATCTGTCAGGGGTTAAACTCTTCATGTTGGACAGTTCAGGATATCCCTTCATGTTTCCTTTAGGGTGCATTCTTGTTCCAGGTGTTTATGTAGGGCCAGGGCCCTGGAGCTGGGGAGGGGACTACCATATCCTCAATGGTCACCTATCTGTACTTTTTCTTCATTTCCTCTGCAGACAACCCTAAAAAAAAAAGATTTTTAAAAAAAGTTTTTTTCTTTTACTTCCTCTCCTCAGAAAAGCATAATCACCACCAGAAAGTATAACCTGATTGTCAACGGTGGAAGAGTAACCATCCTGAGCAGAGTCAATTGGGATCGATTCATTGTGAGCTTACTGTATCTTTATTTCAACTTTCTAGTCTAAATTTGGATTCCTGACCAAATATCTGGCCCCCTCCTCTGTCTCTGCCCCACCTCCCTTTTTCTCTCTTTTAAGATTTACCTAATTAGGAACAACCAATAGTGCTCACCATTTTTCCAGTTTTTGAGTACATCATTAGTAGAGTAATATACATGGGTTCCAGATAGTTTAACAAATGATATTGGGACAATTGGTTTTCAAAAATGAGTTTGATCCATTGTACATATTGCATTAAAATAAATTCCAGACAGATTAAAGGTTGTTTTTAATGATTCACAACAGTTGTAGAGAAAACATGAGAGAATTTTTTATATAATCTTGAAATGGGAAGGGCTCTAAGTATGACACAAAATGAAGAAACCAGAAAAGAAAACTTTGATACATTTAAACTTGTAAAGACTTAATTTTTTTTTTGTAGAGAAAGACACCTTAAGAGAGCAGGACTGTGGTTACTAGAGGCAGGAAAGGGGAAGGAGGAGGGGTGATAGTGAGAGGGGGCTAATGGGCACAAAACAGCTAGATAAGAAAAATAAGTTCTACTGGTATACAGTTGAGCTAGGCACCTACGATTAACAATAATCTACTGCATGTTATCAAATGGCCAGAAGAGAGATCGAATGTGCTCACCACAAAGAAATGATTAAGTTTTGTAATGATGAATATGCTAATTATCCTGATTTGATCATCACACATTGTATACATGTATTGAAATTCAACTCTGTACACCCCACAAACATGTATAATCCATACTTTTCAATAAAAAAAAAGAAAGGAAAAAGACACCTTAAACAAAGTAAAAAAGGAAATAAACTAGGAAAACATCCTTGCCTTACATATTGCAATCAAAGGGCTAATTTCCTTAACACATAAAGTGCCCCAACAATACTGTAAGTAAAAGACTCAGTATTAAAATGGGCAAATGACATTACCAGCCAATTTAAAGAAAGGGGAAAATGAATGACCCCTAAATATACGAAAATGTGCCCAATCTCATTACAATAAAAGAAATACAAATAAAAATTATATATGAGATTGCCAAAAGATAAAAATTTGGATCAAACATTGGCTTGTTGAGAATGTGGGGAAACAATCACTTTCAAAGGTTGTTGGAGGAAATGTGAATTAATACAACTTTTATTGATCAAAAATTTAAATTCATTATCCTTTGACCTAGCAATTCTGCTTCTGAAAATTTACCCCACAGATATAGTCACGAAAAGAGAAATAACAGACATGCAAACAGTCAGTCCTCCACTGATAGGGGACTGGTTAAATTTTGATACACACATCAAATAGAATACTATGTAACCATAAAAGAAGTGAAGCAGCTCTGGTGGTACCGATATGGAGCTGTCTCTAAGATACACTGTGAAGTGAGAAAGCACACAGAATAATCTGCATAGTACATTATCATTTGTGTAAATAAAATAAATGTATTTATATTTATAAATGTATATATTTGCATTGGCTGGTGGTACCGATATGGAGCTGTCTCTAAGATACACTGTGAAGTGAGAAAGCACACAGAATAATCTGCATAGTATATTATCATTTGTGTAAATAAAATAAATGTATTTATATTTATAAATGTATATATTTGCATTGGCATATACTATATCTCAAAGAATATGTAAAATCCTGGTTGCCTCTGGGACTCAGGGGCAGAAGAGAGTTTTCGTATTCATTGAATCCTTTTTGTACCTTTTGAATTTTGCACCTGTATTATTTATTGCACAGTACAGCAACACCAACTCCAGCCCCTATTGCCATGGACCCCCCATCTTGGCATCTGCTTGGGAATTGAGTTTCCCACTCATGTTTCCAGCTCTCTGTATCTGGCATTGTTGTTCCAATGCAAGCAGCCCCTATTGCCATGGACCCCCCATCTTGGCATCTGCTTAGGAATTGAGTTTCCCACTCATGTTTCCAGCTCTCTGTATCTGGCATTGTTGTTCCAATGCAACAGGAAAGGGACGTTCCCTTTCTTTCTTGCAAGCTCAAGATGTTTACATTTTTCACTGGGATATAAGACCCAGAATCCTGTGAGTTTTCAACAAGAGAAGGCCTGCAATAGGCAGGACTGATCTCCAGCAGAGACGCTCCAAACCCTGATGTGATCGCAAACCAGAGGGTGAAGTCGGGATCTCAGGTTGGACAGCCATCCAGCTGTGTTACTTTCAGCTAGATCTCCAGCAGAGACGCTCCAAACCCTGATGTGATCGCACACCAGAGGGTGAAGTCGGGATCTCAGGTTGGACAGCCATCCAGCTGTGTTACTTTCAGCTAGTCACTTCCTCTCTCTGGCCTCAGTCTTTTTATTTGTAAAATTAGTATAGATTAGATGATGTTCTAGGAGCTGTAACAGTTCTGGGACTCTATGAGGAACCTACCGTGTTCTTAGTAGAAGCAGGGTATAATAGTAGTTAAAGGCACAGACTGTGGAACCAGATTATCTGGGTTCAAACCCTAACCCTGCCACTCATTTACTGTATCCTTAGGCAAATTTTTTAACTTCTTTGTGCTTCAGTTTCCTCATGTGTAAAATGGAATGATAATAGAACCTGTCTTATAAGGATACCGGGAGAATTAAATGAGTTACTATGTTTAAAAAACTGAGAAGAGAGCCTGGCACATACTAAGCTGCTGTTGCTCTTTCCCCCTCCTTCCCCTCCTCTCCTTCCTCCTTCTTTCTCCTTCTTATTTATTTTTTGGAAGACTCAATGGATTAGGGAGTTCTGGCCTGGGTAAACTAAGCCTGAAAAGAGCATCACTCCTTTCTACCCCACATCACTTTAGATGGATTCCACCTTCAAATGAAGCAGGAACAGAAAAGGATGTGCAGATTTCTGAACATCCTGCCTCTGCCAGCTTCAGTCAATCAATGCATCATTTAAAATACTTATTTTAATTCTTCAGGACCTGCCAAGGAAATATGCAGCCTGGTATTCACTCTTGAGCTGTAAACGTTGAGGTTGGGAAAAGGTTCTGATAGGTGAGGCAACTAAAGAAAGAGAGGGAGAAATTTGTATTTATTAAGTCTTACTCTGTGTTAAAACCTTTGCAAAAAATACTCTCATTTAACTGAGGGGCAACATGAACTAGTACTATATTCACTTGTAAATTGTATCAAGCAGCCTGCAAGTGCAGAAGAAATTCTGAGTCAAGACACCAAGAGAGACCGGTCAGTGTGGTTGCAAACTCTCCTAATGAATCAACGAGGACTACTCATGAAGTATACATATTCTCAGGCCTCACCCCAGACCCACTGAATCTGAGCCTCTAGGGGTGAGAGTCTTGAGAAGCTATATTTTTAATAGGGCTTTGGGCAATATTTCTCACCAGAGCAATTTTAGAAACCCTGGATTGGAAGACATCTTGAAGGGTTGAGAGGAGGGGGTTCTATTCTCCACATCTGAGAGTTTTCACTTGCCTGTCACAAAACAAAATGAGGAGTGAACTGGATAAGAGCCAGCAGGAGGCTCTGTCCTAGTTTCTCTAGTTGCCCATCTAGGGATACAAGGGACCTCGACCTAGGAGTTACACCCCCATGTGCTTTTCTCCTTTGAAAACCACTCAGGGAGGACTAGAGTGTATGTCTTGATCTACTGTCTCCAAACCTGAGTACAAGAATCACCTGTTTGTTTTTTTTAAACCTCTTTGAGCTGTGTTCTCACGTGCTGTGACGTCAGCAGAAGCCCAAGACTGAATTATAGCTTTGCATTCAATCAGGAGTCATGCATTATTCTCTGCATTATCCATCACTGCTTCCCCACTGCTCAGAAGACAGAGTGACAGAAATACACACAATGGGCAAGCACCTGAGGTGCTTTAAACCTATCAATAATAAGCATTGTTCTCAGAAAGATTTTGCTCTGTGGAAAAAAGCAGAATGGAACGGCCTTTCCAATGACTGGCAGAGGCTTTGAAATTGTTTCCCATTAAATGTGCAAATCCTGAAGTCACAGAATTCAGCCACCACCTCATTTATGTCCTAGGAATTTGGTTTGGACTGAATAAAAAAAATATATCTGTTCATATTAAATACAAAATGGCTATTGGATATCCTGCTTCTCACATTTAACTGCATAACAAACACTAAAATTCAATCTATATAAAATTAATGAGTTAGTGGTGAGTCTGGTGTATGTGTTTAATCAGAAAATTCCATTTGGAAGACTTGAAAGCATATTAATTGAAGTTTATCAAGAAGGCAGTAGGTATTTAGACACAAACACAAATGCAAGATATATCAACACTGGTGCCTATAATTATCTATCACCGTTGCCTTACAATTCTAGTGCCTTTAAATAAGAATGAAACATAATACATGCTTGGGCCATTTTAGACATTAGAAATGTTTGATATAGATATTTTATTTTTCCTTTTAAACTTGATTGAGTTATATAGTAAAACACAGAGACTATGCGCTTGCTGTTGAATAGATGAATGGAGGCACCAGTAATTGGCATATAGCGCTTCCCCTGATGTTATTAGCTACAAATTTCTCAGGATAAAATGAATGTAAGACATTCCTTTACCCAGCTTGATTCTTTGCATAAATGGAGAAAACAAGCTCGTGACACAATGGCCTTCACAAATGCTATCATAATAATAGGACATACTTACAAACCAAATATAGCAATGACTAACTTCGCCTTTAAAAACTTGTTTTCCCAAACTTAGCCCCTGGGGAAATGCTGATATTTGAAGCAACCTTTTGTATCACTGGATCCAATAGACCTATTAACTCACTGGATGGGCAAATGTTGGTTTGGCTTTCTCAAGTATGGGGGTTAGGGCTCCTTTTTAAGCTGTGTCTCTGCCATTTCTTTCTCTGTAGTGAGGTAAGTATCATGCCTTCTTCCATATCTAGGAATCCCTACCCATTCCTGCCCAATGTGAGGACTGAAATAAAGCAGTAAAAAAATTGACAATCTCCAGATATCTGAGTGTTCATCTTTGTGCAGGTTTCAACACCCGGAAGTTTAACTACATTTTTAACTGGAGGTTGCGAAGAGTGTGGACAAGGCCACAGCCCATTCAGCATCTCTGGGATCAGCTCCTACATGGAGGACAGGCTGTCCCATGACACTGAACAAGGAACAAGTGGGGGGCGATTTCAGAGGGTTGCTCTCAGCTCTCCAACAGACTCGAGGGATGGCCAACTCCCAAGTGCTGACTCTTCCTCAGTAACTCTGCTGAACTCTTGATGTCTATCATATCCTTTAATCCTCATAACCACCCTGTGAGGTGGAAATTATTCCCTGGCTTAACAAATGAGGAAACTGAGGCATGGAGTGGTTATGTAACTTGCTCAAGATTCAAATATAAAAGACAACTAAAATGAGAAAGAGAGGAAATAACTTGGGCTAGAAATGACAGAGTTGGGATTTGAGCCCAGGTCATAGGCTCCCAAACACATTTTGTATTATACCATACTACCTTCTTTATGAATATTTATGCTATGTATCTTCCTATAGCCTATACCTGGGATTTGAACCCAGGTCATAGGCTCCCAAACACATTTCGTATTATACCATACTACCTTCTTTATGAATATTTATGCTATGTATCTTCCTATAGCCTATACATTTTTTAAAAATCATGAAATTGGCCATCTAACCCTTGGTACCCTGATTTTCTTGGGGGAGAATCAGAATATTTTATTTATTTCTATCAGGGTTCTGAGGAGTAAAATCTTGTGCTTTTCCCTTAGTATCCAAGTTGTCACCCCTATGCATATATGTTATCACATATAGTTTGTTTATTACATTTGTTTGCACAAGTTTTCCCATAAGAAATGCAAACCTTTGCCTAGCAATATAGATGAGCATGAGCTCTCAAGGCAGACTGATTATGTTCAAAAACAAGCTCTCACATTTACTATTCAGTCTTGGGCAAGATGCTTAAGTAATCTTTACATTTCAGTATCTTCATCAGTAAAAAGGGAATGGTGATGATGGTAGCTAACTATGGATTCAGTGAGAATGCATAAACAGTACCCGGCACCTGGCAAGAACCTAAAAGCATTAACTACTGTTGTTTATATAAGGATCGGGCTTTAACTCAGTGAGAAGAAGAAGGNAAATATAAAAGACAACTAAAATGAGAAAGAGAGGAAATAACTTGGGCTAGAAATGACAGAGCTGGGATTTGAACCCAGGTCATAGGCTCCCAAACACATTTCGTATTATACCATACTACCTTCTTTATGAATATTTATGCTATGTATCTTCCTATAGCCTATACATTTTTTAAAAATCATGAAATTGGCCATCTAACCCTTGGTACCCTGATTTTCTTGGGGGGAGAATCAGAATATTTTATTTATTTCTATCAGGGTTCTGAGGAGTAAAATCTTGTACTTTTCCCTTAGTATCCAAGTTGTCACCCCTATGCATATATGTTATCACATATATTTTGTTTATTACATTTGTTTGCACAAGTTTTCCCATAAGAAATGTAAACCTTTGCCTAGCAATATAGATGAGCATGAGCTCTCAAGGCAGACTGATTATGTTCAAAAACAAGCTCTCACATTTACTATTCAGTCTTGGGCAAGATGCTTAAGTAATCTTTACATTTCAGTATCTTCATCAGTAAAATGGGAATGGTGATGATGGTAGCTAACTATGGATTCAGTGAGAATGCATAAACAGCACCCAGCACCTGGCAAGAACCTGAAAGCATTAACTACTGTTGTTTATATAAGGATCGGGCTTTAACTCAGTGAGAAGAAGAAGGCTCACTAACTATGGAACCCCATTCTCTCCTTCTCTCTTTCCGGTTAACTGGAAGATAACCAAGATCCTCAGACCCAGAGGCAGAACAAGGCCATCTCCTAGGATTAGGCCAAATAATGAAGTCACAATGAATTAGAAGCAGACAGATCAACTCAGTTCTACTTTCAGCCCTCCCATTAGCAACTTTAGGCAAGGCACTCTTCCCTTTTGGCCTTTGGTGTCCCCTTCTCTCAAACAAGGGGAGATCAAACCTGCCCCCTGAGGCTCCTGCCAGTGTTAACATCCTGTGAAGTACCCAGGTAACAATGACTGAGTTCTCACTTCTAACAGCTTGTAATTTCCATGCTCCACCCGAACACCATCACCCAGCCCAGGAAGCCAGGGACCCAGGCCATTCCTGAACTTTGCACTTGAATGCCCAGAGCAGCTGCTAACACCCCCAGCCGAGCCCCACACCTCCTTAATCTGAAATCCTCATTAGTTCCAACTGCAGGCCATCTATTACCTTACACCCATAATGGGAGTTAATTTCTGTTGGGATCAGATGGTCTTCCCCCTGGAAATTTTTATTCATATTTCTTTCCTGTTTTGTGATTCTCAATCGGAGTTTTCTAATAACAGATCATTTCTTTTTGTCTAACTTTAATCTGGTCCTGCTTGACAAGCCCCATCCTTTTCATTGAAGGGTAAGACCACTTAAAGGAAGGCCAATAAGCCCTTGCGCTGCTCGGCCGGCTGGGGTGATTTGTCACCCGGTGCAGTGGTGGTCACACCAATGGATTTATCTCAAGGTAAATGGAGATGCTGAGACCCGGGACCTGGAGCTTTGATTAAGGCGCCCTTTTTGTAGTGTTGATAGATGTTGCTTGTGTTTATCTATTTGAAATGCCACTAAATCTGTGAATACAATGGAAAAAGAGAGTACTTTGCTGCTGAAAACATATTAGTGATTTATGTTTCAGTAAGAAGCACAATAAAGAGACAGAGGCTATTAAGAGCAGCTATTTTCATGAGAAATAGTTCTGCTTTAAAACATTATTAACCCCACCTTGATAAAGACTTACATGCATGCATAATCATGTTTACTTACCCCTTTAGTTTGGTGCAATATGCATTTGAAGCACACATTCTCCAAATATTAATAAGTTAGTCAGCAGAATATTTACAGCAAAAGACATCTTGCCAAGCACTGTTCTGCATATAAATTTCCTTTTCTCAAGATAGGGACACATAATAAACTTATCCAGGAGGCTTTGGAGTTTATATGGACTTCATATTGCTCAAAGACTCTCAAATCCTTCTCCCCATCATTTGCTGCATCCCCCCCCCCACCCCCTTGCATTGTAGTAGAAATACCAGTAGGGTGACACATAAAGATTATAATGCATGGATATAACTTATAACATGAATCAATGTCATCGAGACGCACCCATTTAAATGAATAGGGTCAGATGAGAGCGCTGGATCACCCTGACTTGTGTGACAGTTACAAATGCATCACCTCGTATGCATAATAGGAGTGTACAAACCAGAAGAGATTTGTAAACTTGGTTCATTTCAAGCAGAACTGACCCACAGGAATGGAAACAAGAGAAAAGGCAACTGGGTTGGAGCTGCTTGGAAATGAGTGATTCCCGTTTGGCTGTCTCACAAAACACTGCCTAGGATTCCGCGTCCTATGGCTCCTATAAGGAGCCGAGAGCAGACCCAATCAGGCGCGGCGCGCGGGCGGTTTATTTACCACGTTCACTTTTAGAAGGGTGCAGTGCTTGCACCGGGTCGAGGTGGGGGATGCGAAGAGGGGGTACGAGCTGCGTGGACGGGGGAGGTGGAGGTGTGCAATTCTTACCTAGTCTGGGGAAAAACAAAACACAGAACCCAGATACAAAACCAGGCGCGCCGGGCCTGTGGCCGCGAACCGCGCTGGCAGAGTGCAGTTCAGCGTTCGGAAGGGTCTGCGCTGCGCTCGGCTGCACCGCGCGTCGCGGGGATCTCTTCGGCCGGGCGAGGGCTCTGGGGCTCGGCAGGCGGCGAGCGCCGCGCTTAGCGGAGGCCACACCTGCACCTCATTTGCTTCGGAGCAGCGCCATGACCCGCCTGCTGACGGGCGCCTTGCCTTTCGTGCTCGGGATGATGACAAGTTATTAATTGCCGCCATTAGCCGCCGCAGCCTGCCTGAGATCTCTGCTGCTCTCTGGAGGCGAGAAACCGCGCATCTGAGTGCCGGGGGAAGAAGCGCCGAGCAGCGCGGGGCAAACGGAGCAACAATCTGCCCAAAAGGGATTGTGAGATGGTGAATAATTTATTAGAAAACATTTTTCTTTGTCCTTCCCACAGACCCACAAATCCTCCCCAAGCGCTCTTTACCAGCCTTGCAGATAATGTACTTACACATCTCAGAGCCTGCTAAATAGACTGAAGAGGCCACGGGGTTCACCTCCACACCGCGGCTGCCAGGACCGCGCAGACCCACCGCGCGCTGCCTCTGCCAAGGGCCGGCTGGCGGGGACGCGGTCATTAGGCGGCTCTGCAGAGGCACATCGGAAAAGCCACGGCCATGGCCGCCCCGCCTCCTTCCCGGGCTCCTGCTTCCCACCTAGAACACGAATACCTGCACGCACGCTTTCTATTTGCACAGAACCCCACAATTTCATCGCATTCCGCAAGTACTGGTTGAGCTTCCACTATGAAAGGGAAGTGCTCTGTCCCTCCTTCCGAACACCTTCTGGGCAGAGGTCAGGCCACCCCGTTTCCACTGCCGCACGTGCATTCCCCTTGACAGAGAATTGTGAGCCTACCCTACTAGGGATGCAAAGAGGAAAGACCCAGGCCTTGACCTCAAAGAGCTGGGAGTTAAATGGAGGACACGTTCATGTAGACAAGTAATTATAATATTGAGCACCAGAGAGCCAGGTACTGGGTGCTGAGGTGGACAGAGGAGAAAGTGGTTAATTCTGGGATCAAGCAGAGCTTCAGGGAGGAGAGAGCACTGGGATTGGATCTGATGAAGGGAGTAGAATTCACCCCCTCCCCCGCCCTCACCAACAATAGAGCATACATTTTGCCAACATTTTTACCAACCTTTTCAAAAAGAAAATATCAGCTAAGATGACATTCTCAGTTCAACCAAAATTTCAAGATTTCTTTATTTCCTCTGCTTAGGGACTGCAAATCAAAATTTCCTTTAGGCCTTCAGTTGGTGGAGACCAGTCCATCTATGTGGAC
>NW_007727671.1:472238-487897 GCF_000696425.1 Galeopterus variegatus
CTAAAATGACATTCTCAGTTCAACCAAAATTTCAAGATTTCTTTATTTCCTCTGCTTAGGAACTGCAAATCAAAATTTCCTTTAGGCCTTCAGTTGGTGGAGACCAGTCCATCTATGTGGACAATTCAGAAAAAGCTCAGTGGTTGAATGCAAAGTCCTTTTTTGCAGTGGTCAAAGTGGCTCCTGCCTTGAGGGTATGGGAGGTGGAGGGACAGGGGTCAGGGACAGTGAGGCTTTATTGGGACAGAAACAGAGGTCACACTCACAATCCAAACAGGAGCTAGAACTTCCCCAGGGCATCGTGCTCTAGTGAAGTACAAGGACATTCCTCTGCACTGCAGCCCGTCATCTAGCCAAAATTATGAGCATACGGGGGGTCACTCTCCTCTGCTCCAAATCTATCCATGGCCCCCATTGCCTTTAGGCTCAATACACGGATGTTTGAGACTGAGCCTCTGCCTGCCTCTCTGACCTTGCTTATTTCTCTCCCCATCCCCAACACACATGGCCATTTGTGTACATTCACCAACATGTGCATACCATACATGCCGTGCCTATTAGGGCAAACCATATAAAGCATTGCCAGTTTTGTAGATCAAAACCAATTGAATATCAGCAATTTTATATGAGTCAACTGAAACTAACACACTTGTCATCTTTGGGTCTTCATCTTGCCCTTCTTTCTACCCAGAGCACCTTTCTTTGCCTGCCAAACCCATCCATACTCATCCCTCAAGACTCAGTTTATTTAGACACTCCTCCTGAGAGAAGCCCTCTTTGACATCTCCCTCACACTCACACTTTGCACCCTGGGCTTATATTTGATGATGCTGTACTGTATTCTCAATGCACCCTCCACCCACCCTCTTTTTGATACTCATTATGCTTTATTGTAACGGTCCCTATATCTCTTACCTCTCTAGTCTATGCATGCCTTGAAAGCATACAGGGTCTTATTTGACTGTATATTCCTAGGACCTAGCTCAGTGCTGGCATAGTGTAGATTCTCAATAAAAGTTTGATAAATGAATGATTGAGTAGATGGATGCACAAAGTAATAGGTGAAGAGAAAGGAATCACAGACAGTGGAGCTAGGGCCAAGAATGAAAAAGATTTATATGGTAGCCAAGAAGGAAGTTTTCATTGTATTAGGAGGAGCTTAGGCAAGATGTTGGTTAGTACTTAGGGTATTTTGTGAGATGCTGTACTGACCAAAGAGACTGTCAGTCTCTGTTATTTTAAAAAATAACTATTCTTCCCTAGAATATATTTTCCTGGCATAGAGGATACACCCTCAATAATAGTTATTGAATTAGAAAGTAAATAAAGAAATAAATATTTGATATCTGTTTTACCTAAAGATAAAGCAATTAAACTAATAAGAAGAGGTTTTTTTTAACTGAGTAGTTAGTCTGAGTTTACATTATCTTATTTAATTCCTACAACCATGAAAATTTGAAAATGAGAAAACTGAGGCTCAAAGAGTTAAAGTGTCCTACTCAGAGTCACACAGCTAATGAGAGAAAGATTCAAAGCTGGGTCTCTCTCACTCCAAAGCCTGTGTTCATGCCAGTGGTGCTACTGCAGACTGAAACATTGTGAGTTCTCCATTTCTAGAGATCTTTGTGAGCTGGAAAAATAGTCATATCTTCTCAAAGATTTTGAAATAACACAGTTTGGAATTGGGGCCAAGCATATGTGACACAAGTATCTTCTGAGTCAAGTCTTCAACGACAACATTATATTTTCCTCTTTAGTCTAGAGTCTCTTAAAATGATACTCTAAGACATGTATTTGAAGCATCTTAGTGGATTAATTCAGTCATTCAACAAATCTTTAATAAGTGCTTACTATGTGCCATGTCTTATGCTGGGCTCTGGAAATACAGTGGTGAGTAGGTATGTTCTCTGCCATTCTGGAGGACTGCTCAGATTTTGAAAAGACAGTGTCAAGCCTGCACATGCCAGATGGGCATCATAACTGAGAAAGAACCAAGCAAAGGTGATATAAGACCTGCTGATTCAATTTTTTGAGTTTCATTGAGCTTTAATGATGAGTGCTCCAATCCCCCTGCTGTTACTGACAACCCCAGTATCAAATATAGGAGCACACACACACACATGCACACACACAGAAGACTAACATGTCAAAAAGGGATGTAATCCTGAAGACCTATTAACCCACTTATTTATTTGACCAAAACATTTGAGCTCCTACATGAGTCAGGCCGCATGGCCAGTGCCAGCCACATCACACCTACCAGTCCCTGCTCTGTAGGGGCTCATAGATCAGTGTGGGAGCTGGTCTAGTGTGTAAAAATAATAATGATGCATGATCAGTACACTAACCCAGGGAGGTATCAAGTGTTCCAGCAGAAGAGAAGAGGAAGCAACTAGTTCAGGCGTGGGAGGGTGCAGGAGAGCATATAGATGAGAAAGAGCTTCCTCCAGGCAGCTTTGTGCTACTTGGGTCTTGAAGGATGGGTGGGCCTCACAACTGGAGAAAGAGTGCAAGACAGCCTTACCCCTGTGAAAGGAAAATGAAAAAAAGTGCAAGTGCTTGGGGATGAGACACTAAAGGAAGACTATTTGTTCATTGGAATCATTCTTTCATCCATTCACTCATTCAAAAATCATTGAGGCATACCAGGCTGTTATGAACTGAATCTTTGTGTTGTCCCCTCAGTTCATATGTTGAAACCCTAACCCACAGTGTGGCTGTATTTGGAGTACAGAAGTACAGTCGGCTCTCTGTATCCTCAGGTTCCACATCTACAGATCCAACCAATTGTAGATTGAAAATACTTGAGGAAAAAAAACAATTAAAAAAATTTTTTTTAATACAAATAAAAGAACAATACAGTATAACAACTATTTTCATAGCATTTACATTGTATTGGGTGTTATAAATAATCTAGAGATGATTTAAAATGTATGGGACGATGTGCATAGGTTATATACAAATACTACACCATTCTATATCAGGTACTTGAGAATACAAGGATTTTGGTATTCATAGGGGCCCTGGAAACAATCTCCCGTGGATACCTAGGGATGACTGTAATTAAGGTTAAATGAGGTATAAGGGTGGGGCCCTGATCTGATAAGATTAGTGTCCTTTTAAGAAGAGACACCAGAGATCTCACTTTCTCCCTCTGTGCACACACACTAAGTAAAAGCCATGTGAGGACATAGCGAGATGGTGGCCACCTGCAAGTCAGGAGTAGAGCCCTCACCAGAAACCAACCATGTTGGCACCTTGAACTTGGACTTGTAGCCTCTAGAACTGTGAGAAAATTAATTTCTGTTAGTTTAAGCCACACAGTCTATGGTATTTTGTTATGGCAGCCCAAGTAGACTAATATTCATGCTCCCAGCACCATACCAGGCATTAAGTAATCAAAATTAAATAAAACCACTTACTATCCTAGAAAACTCATGGCTGTGTGAGAGAGACTGATCAACAGACAAACAATGGCCAAAGTAAACATTCTGGTAGATTAGGTGATCACCTGCTTGAAATAATCATGATTTGCTTTATTAAGTGAACAATTTTATCTGTTCTTATTTAAGCATGTTGAATACAGCTGAAGGATTTGATGTGGGAGCTATTAATGCCATTTATTAGAAATTTCAGTTTCTTCTCATTCTCAGCAAATTCCTCACACTCTTGAAGTTAGCTGGGGCTACATGATTTGCTTTAAAAAATGAATTGCAAAAAAAAGTGACAGGTGTCACTTGCAGGCAGGAGCCTTTAGGAACCAGTGAGTGATGTGCCAAGTTCCCTTCCCTTACATAGCAAGCATCAACATTCCAGGTGAGGATAGCCAACTTTGTACCCCTTAAATATGTATACTCAATTATGTTTCAATTTTTTAAAAAGTTATAGGTCTAAAAGAAAAAACAAATTCTAGGTGAGGGAGGCTCCATCAGCCTGCATCTACAAGTGAGAAAATCAGAAGCAGATTGTACCCCTTAAATATGTATACTCAATTATGTTTCAATTTTTTAAAAAGTTATAGGTCTTAAAAAAAAAGCAAATTCTAGGTGAGGGAGGCTCCATCAGCCTGCATCTACAAGTGAGAAAATCAGAAGCAGAAGACCTATGTAGCATGAGTAAGAAATGAATCTTCATTGTTTTAAGATACTAATATTTGGGTTTATTTGTTAGTGCAGCACAACTAGCCTAACGTGACTAATTTAGGTAAAGAACCAGAGGTTACTCATATTCTGACCCTGGTAGACATTTTGGGATATTGGTTTCACTACTTGAAGCCATAAGAGTGACCTACTGTAAGGAGGTCAAGAGACTGTATTTCCAATTTCTACTCAGCCTGGGTGTTGCATTTATCCATCATCAGATTATAAAATACATTAATGGATTTCCTTACAAGCAATAAGCAGTTAGGATTTTACATCATCTATCTTTTCAGTGTTACATCCTTCATCCTTCATATAAAATCTGTTAGCAAAGAGGCTCCTATGAGAAGCTATGTCCTTTAGAGACTCAAGTTGAAAAGGGGTATGGCTTTCTAATCTTACAGAGGATTTTGCCCCTTCATATGCTCTTTGTGGGTCCAAGAGCAGAGGGCTCTGCGATGGAGTGTCTAGCTTTAAATTCTGGCTGCACTACTTGCTAGCTGTGAGGCCTTGGATAAGTTACTAAACATCTTTAAGCCTCAGTTTCCTCACTTGTAAAATGTGACTAATAGTACCTACCTCATAGGGATGTCTTGTGAATTAAATGAGATAATGCAGATAGAGCTCAGTAAATACTAATGATTATTGTTATTGATGTTACTGTTATTATTTCACCATCAGGATAGGCTTAAAGCCAAATGTCAAAAGTTCTTATCACAAAAGCCATGACTGTTCTTGAGCGTTTACTTAAGAACCAGCTGGGAGATAGGGGTTTGGAAGAAATGATCTTCCAGCTTGTGCCCAAGGTTTGTGATCCTTCAGTGACACAGAGCTTCTTAAGGAAGATGAAACATCACAGAAAGTTTTCACTCCATGGGAGTCCTGCCAACAGTGGACCTGAGTTAAAGCTGGTGTGGATGCAGGATGTGCTGCTTCCATGAGTTCTGGGAACTAACCTTCTTGTATGGCTCCTCTTTTGGATATTTAGCAACTCACTCTTTGGAGAAAGATTATCTCCTTTTTGAAAGTAACCTGACCAGCTGTCAAAACTGGACTTGTGAGAGGAATCAAGAGGCTAACCCTGGGCAGGCTGGCCAGACTCTCATTTGAGTAATTACACTGGCAGTGGCTGCTTCACTCCACATTAACGTGGCTTTTAGTCCCAACTTTCTTCTGAGGCTCTGATGATGTGACTGAAAGAGCTTCTGGGATCTGCCCAAGACAGCCAAAGCAGCAGGAAGAGTGAGTGACTGTGTGATGACCATTTGTGATTATGAAAATGATTTTCTATTTGAGGAAAAGTGGAAACCAAGAAAAGAAGCAAAATGGAAAAGGCACTAAACATTCTGTTATAATTCTCTTCTATCACTAACATAGAATATTCCTGAACACTGGGCTTTTAAAAAATTATTTGATAAAACTCTAAAGGTATTTACCAAGTGCCAGGCCATGGGCTGTGGACCAGTGATAAAATGATTCATAAGGCCTTGCCTTTTTCTACAGGAGCTCATAGTCCTTTAATCATTCAACAATCCATTCATTCAACACATTTACCAACACGCATTATATGCCAGGTACTGTTGCACTGGGTACACACAGAGCAGAAAGCTCCCTGCCCTCTTGGAGCTTACAGTACGGTGGCAGATGTGGATATAGCACGCAGAGATAAGTATAAAATAATGAATTGTTCTACACCAGCAAAGGAAACAACAGGAAACATAATAGAAGCCATGTGATGGGGTTTGTGGAGCAACATATAAACAGGTCAATACTGGAAGTGCACTAGAAAGGGACGTGTACAAAGGGCTTTCAGAGTACAAATGTCGGTATACTCACAGATCCTGACTACAGGCCCAGACTGTGTGGGAGATGCTTGTACAGGAATCAAGGCACTCAGGAATTATATAAACCAACATATGTACATCATAGAAGTATTTTCTCAGTATGCAAACCATTAGGGATCTAAAATTCTGACAGTGAAAATTTCATTTTATAGTGTTTCTATAACTATATAGATACAGGAGTTGTTTTATAGATCATTTATTCTACAAACATTAAACTATTTTATAGCATGATATTTATCACTGAAGCAAGCAATTAACACATCTTGCCACCTCCTGCAAGCTCTCTCTGACTGCTTCACACCACTCACCTACACTCCGCCTTGAGTCTTCTGTGGTTCTTTTCTATATTCCATAATTCCCTATGCATGCCTTTATTATGGCATGTTTTACACTTTTGCAATCACTGATTTGCTTTTCTTTTCTCATCTACTAGATTGTGAACGTCTTGAAGGCAGAGATTGTCTTACTTGTTTCTCTATGTGCAGGACTTAGCTGTCTTCATTTGGGTTTCCCCAGAAGCAGGCCTGCTATGATCTGAACGTTGCTTTTCTCATCTACTAGATTGTGAACGTCTTGAAGGCGGAGATTGTCTTACTTGTTTCTCTATGAGCAGGACTTAGCTGTCTTCATTTGGGTTTCCCCAGAAGCAGGCCTGCTATGATCTGAACGTTTGTCCCCTTTGAAGCTCATGTGGGAGCTTGATCCTCAATGTAACAGTCCTGTGAGGTGGGGACTTTAGAAGGTGATTGAGTTGTGAGGGCTCTGCCCTCATGAATGGATTAATTCGTGGATTAATGGGTTAATGATTTAATGGGTTATCAGGGAGTAGGGGGCTTTATAAGGACAGGAAGAAAGCATGTGGAAACACTCTTGCTCAGCCCTCCCTATGTGACACCCTGCATCACCACGGGACTCAGTAGAGAGTCCCCACCAAGAGGAAGGCCCTCACCAGACACAACCCCTCAACGTTGGACTTCCCAGCCTCCAGAAATTAGGAAATAAATTTGTTTCTTTATGAATTACCCAGTTTCGTGTATTCTAAATTACAGAAAACAGACTAATAAAAGGCTCTAAGGCAAGCATTTAAGTGCAAGTAGTTTATTTGGGAGATGACCCCAGGAAGCACTAGAAAGTGTGTGGGGAGGGGAAACAAGGGAGAGAATAAAGCCTATGTGGAGTGTTATCAAGGGAGTTACCAAATTTCCTCTGGAGAACTCTGGGACAGCACATGGAATATGCCTAGTATTGTCCCAGTGGCCAGGGTATTTACCCAACTGCTGTGCTTTAATGTCCCCCCAAAACTCATTGAAGCTTAACCTCCATTGTAACAGCATTAAGAGGGTGGGAAATCCTATTATGGTAGTTGAAAGGTGGGGCCTTTAAGAGGTGATTAGATTGTGAGAATTGCACTCTTGTGAGTGGATTGATCCACTCATGGAGTAATGGGTGTGGTTCTAATGGCTTTGTAAGGAGAGCAAGTGAGAAGTTTAGCTCACCCTTGCTCAACCCATTCTCACCACGTGATACCCTGACTTGCTGAAGAGAGTCACCCCACCAGGAAGAAGGCCCTCACCAGATATATTCCCTGGACCTTGGACTTCCCAGCCTCCAAACTGTGAGAAATAAATTTCGTTTCTTTATAAACTACCTAGTTTCAGATGTTCTAACAGAAACAGACTAATACACCCACCAACTCATCTGTTGTTGGCTGAGGTCTGTTCCCAGGGGCATGAACCCTCCAGCATTTCTTGCTTGCTCTCCTCATAGGCCAAACATGCTCCTGTGACCTGAAAGCCCTCAGAAAGAGTCACATGTGTTTGCTGTAAGCAACCTGAAGAATGTGGAGGCTGGTGCCTATGGATATGGTGGGGTGTCAGCTATCATCTGCTGGCACCTAATAGCAGCTTGGTAGGTTTTGGTGGCTCAAGAGAACAAAATAGCCAAGCAGCACATACACTGTTAAGGAGTACAATTTAGTATGAGCTCCATGGGCAAACCTCACATTATTGACATGGTGGTCAAGCGAACAGTGAAGCATTAGGTCTGGAGGCAGCCTGAGCACATTTGCGGGGCATGTTTGTTTCAAGGACTGTGAGGAGCAAAGGTTACCTTAATCTCTCCTCTCTCCTTTGACCAGTTCACATGTAACCAAATCTCCTGTTAGTGGAATGATTCCATCTGTGTTTTTTTCACCTGCAGGTGTTGAGGGCTCAATTACCATGCTTGCTAATATGTTGTTACTTTCTGAAAGGATGTGAATTATAGCAGATGCTGTTTGTGAATGATATTTAGTAGCAATGCTTCCAAATCCTTTAATTTACACACAGTCAGATGAGGCCTCTTCATTTGACCTTCCGGAGAGAGGACAGCCAGCCTCCTCGGACATCCCTCATATTTTTGGAAGTCCCTTCTGGTTGCCCTTCCTGTTTAAAAGTGGTAGTGATGGTATTAGTTTAGGACTTCACCTGAATTGGAGCCTCTTGTGGCAAAGTGTATATGAACAACCTTATTCAGGGCCTAAATCAATAAAATATTACTCAGCATACCCTATATCTTCAAGAAATAGGACTCCAGAAAAATAACACAGTAATTCCAATGCACCCAATGTAGTTATTCCTGTGACTATCCTTGAAACAGTATAGTGTAGTAAAGTGGAGTACAGACTCTGGTGCCAGACTGCCTGGGTTCTGTGCCTCCATATCCTCATCTGTAAAATGGAGATGATAATGGTTCCCATCGCATGGGCTTGTAACAAGGATTAAATGGGTTAACACATGTAGAATTCCTGGAACAATGCTCAGCTCTTTAAATAGTTTCCAGCACTATACTGGACATTGAGTGACCAAAGAATGATGAAGTCATTCAATAAATATTTTTGAGTGCTAACTCTGTGCCAGTCACTGTGCCAGGGGTGGTAATACAACAGTGAACAGAATAAACTAGGTCCCAGCCCTTAGAGAGGTTACATTACACCTGGGGAACACAGATTGCTATGATGGCCAAAGACCCCCAGCTGACAGGGTGTGGGTCAGGGGAGGCTTCCTGGAACTAAAGACTATGGAGACTGGTTGTAGCCAGGCACAGGGTGTTCTAGGCGGGGGATCAGCATGCACTGAGTTCTGGAGTGTGGGATGGCATGCAGAGACAGAGTGGCTCACTGTGGCTGTGGTAAGGAGGGAAGGAGGTAGTGAGAGAGCCCCAAGAGGAAGGCATGGAGGTAGGTCACGAAGGGCTTCTTAGCACTGTTGGGGTGCTGCTTTCTTTCCTGGGAACAATGGGGTGGGAAGGAGAGAGTAAACACCCCATGTTAAGTCTTTACTACTCTTTTGATGCTTCTCCCACCTAGCCTTACATTGTCATCTTTTACAGTCTATCTTTTTCAAGATAGACTTGTATTTTTTCCCAGTAACAGTGTAAATTCCTTGAAGATAGAAAACATAGGTTCTATATTTCTTTGAATCTTCCCTAGTCACTGGGAAGATTCAATTGATAATTGGGCCCTCAGCTAGTCATCTCTTAGCACCTTTTGCATAATCTGAATTCCAGTGTTATTCCCCATCTCTGATCAGGACCCCAGCACCTTGGCTTGCTCTTGTCAGACCTTCCCACCACCATGGACTAGACTCCTCCCTCCAGCCCATAGCCTGAGGTTACACCCAAAGCTTCCCAGTGCTCCTAATCTCCCATTATTATTCTCTGCAGCAATTGTGTTCTCACTAGCCAGACCCTCCCTTCCTCCCAACAATGGCTTGTCTAGACCAACTGTTGTAATTTTTTACTCTCTAGATACACTGCAGTGGAATAGCCATGGCTTTGGAGTTGCCCAGATCTGAGCCTGAATTTCCATCTCCTAGCTGTGAGGTCTTAAGCAAGTTACCTTAATCTTTCTGGGCAGAGCGGAGAGATCCTAACCTCTCAGTGCTTATCTTTTAAAGCCCTCAGAACCACTTCCCTGACCACTGTTATTAAGCCATTCACTATAGCATGGTCCTGCAATATAATCATCTGTTCAAGGCCCCACCTTTCAATTACCATAATAGGATTTCCCACCCTCAACAGTTATAATGGGGATTAAGCTTCTAATATATGAAATTTGGGGGACACTATTCAGTCAATCCATAGCACCATACTTTCTCCATACTTTCTTTTTCTGGTAACTGATTCAGTTTCCAGAAATCTTGTGAAATAGTCAATTAGGGTCAATGAAAGATAATTTCTTGGCACAAAGAGCTCCCTTTTCAAGACCTATCCTGCATGTAAGTTATTCTCATTCTAAGCTTACCTGTAGATAGTAATTCCAGACCTAGGAGACATAGCAGTAATCACTAAAACAGAGCAAGTGATTCTGAAGTTGTTTTTCTCTAGAGCGACATGTGCACAGCATCCAGAACAATTAGATCCTGATTGCCAGGCCAAATTTCCATCAAGACACTGATGAGCTACAAACCCCTGGAGCTTTGCTCAAGTCACTGATGGAATCAGCAGCATCCAAACCCTTTGATGGAATCACGACCTTACAATTAGCATGAGTCCATTCATTATCATGGGCTTGGGTGTGTGTCTATGAGAGAAAGGGATTGAGGAACAAGGAAACAAATTAAAAAGCATAAAGAGAAAGGAAGAGAAATTAAAACCACTTAAAACTCACAAATATAATTACAGGATCTTAACTACTGAAGTTTGGGAAACCCAAAGTGTTTTCAGGAGGGCCTCATTAATATAGGTACTGGCTGCAGGGTCCCCTTAGGAGAATTGTGAAGTGCACCTGTCTGTCTTTCTGCCCCTTTTCCAACAATCTCTCTCTCATTTCCGTGTTCTCACTATCTGGGCACCTAGGAGTGAGGATGAGAAGGTAGGCATGAAGGAAGGGAAGAAGGGGGGAGATCCGGCTAGCAATTCATGGAGCACTGTCTACAGTATGTACCCGCTGCTCTGCCAGCTGCTTTCTGTTCATTAGCACGGTGTCAGGAACACGTGTGTTGGCAGCAGACTGACCTGGTTCAGAGTCTGGCCCTGGCTGACTTGGGAAAATGGCCTCAGTTTCTTTAAATATAAAATAACGTCAAAATGATTGGGAACACGAAATAAGAACATATATATGAAGCCCTTAATATATAAAGGAAATGCTCAGTAGTCACTTCAGATTATTTAATTTTTCTCCATAAAAGTGGGGCTATTATCCCTATTTTATGGATGAAGACACTGGTGGTTGGGGATATTAAGGGGACCATAAGCTCCCTGAGAGTGAGGACCGTGTCCGCCTTGGTAACTGCTATGCCAAACCTGTACGCAGTCAGGCCATGGAAAACTTTACTAAATATTTGTGATTGAGGGGAAATTCAAATTTCACCTGTCTGGATCCAAGGCCAGTGTCCTTTCTAGTGCCATGTTGCTGTCTCCAAATAATCCTCTGTCTCTATGGCCAGATGTAGAGTAGAGGTTAAAAGCACAGGCTCTAGGGCCAAATAGTCAGTGTTCAAGTCCCAAGTTATATAACTGCTTTGTTAGCCAATTATTTACATGTTTCTGATACTCTTCATGTTTTCCCCACTTCAACATATTTCCTTAGTCTTTTTGATATTCCAGAGCATCTCTAAGGGAACTGAGAGAAAAGGATTATTTTAGGGCCAGAGCCTTAAAGAAGAGTCCCATCCCTAAAGGCCGATATCCTGAAGACAGAAAAGAAAAACCTCAGGGATAGAGTTAGGATGGTGTGTCTGGAGTTTGTTCATTAGATGGGAACAGAAAGAAAAAAAGAAAAGAAATTTGGGGAGGGGGCTAATAATTATTGAGCGATTATTGTATACTCATTATGCTTGGTGTTTTATATGTGGTGTCTCATTTAATCCCCATAAGTTCTGTAAGAAAGAGTCCCACTTTACAGATAAGGAAACCGAGGGTTTGAAAAGTTAAGCACCTCAGCCAGTTTAACTCATCTTGTTAAATGGCAAAACAAGGCTCATTTCCAGGTTACTTTGGCTCAAAAGCTCTTTCCACAAGTTCCTCTCTTTAAGGTAAAAAAATAAAAAGAGATTTGTCAGGCTTTTAAGTTTATCAAAAAGTTGCATCTCCTACTGGGTGTCCACTGGGAAGTGATTTATCTTTGTTTGGAAACAACACCCACGTCTGTATTCTGCTCTTTTTTTTTAACCTGACCTCTTTTTAATGCTGCACACCTATCAATGGAATGTGGCTTCTGCAGGTCCCTGGTCTCTGGAATTTTATTCAATGGTCAGGCTTCAAATGTGTGACTACTTTTAAAAGTAATGATCTGTGGTAACATGAGTTTTTATAAGAGATAGGTAAATAAGCATATTCCTTCTATTTTAAAATATAATATTGATTCTGTTTCTTATGACACAAGAGAGAAGTGAGAAGTCAGAGTGCTGGCTTAAAAATTGAACCCTGTAAAATTTACAGGCAATCTACAGTGAAGCTAAATCTAACAGCCATGAAACAAAAAATAGCACAATCACTTTACTGGGGTTTTCTGGGCAACTCTGGAATTCAAGTGTTCAACTGCAGCCCATGTAATAAAAGGGAGTTTATGATGGTTTTCCAATAAAGGTGGAAGATGGAGAAAAGAACACTTGTATTAGTGAGCATCTTAAAACCAAAAGCCTCATGAGGAAAGTTGACTGGGTGTGAAAAGTTTGTTTTAAAGAGAAAGATACTAAACCATAAGGGAAATAAAATCCCTCATTAACCCAGGCAGCCCTAGAAACAATATGCATTCATTCATTCATTTATTCATTCATTCATTCATTATTACAGCAAACCTTTGAGTACCTCCTATAATGGCAAGCAGTATGTCCAGCACAGGAGATGCAAAGCTGGTGAAGGCTTGTTCCCTGCCCTCAAGAATACTGTCATCTGAGGGGTGAGACAGATATGTGAACAGTAATTATCACACAAATGCTATATTTGAGATTACATGAGAGAAATAACAGCTAATATTTGTTGGGTGCTTATGACAATGCCATCCTGGGTTTTAAGTATTTTCTATGTTATTAACTCGTTACTCCTCGCAACAGCTCTATGAAGTAGGTGCCATTATTAACACCATTTTGCAGATGAGGATAGAAAGGAAAAGGACTTACTCCAGGTGAGACAGTGACCTATGTAGAAAGGGCCATGAGAGTGTATTGGAGGGACTGACTGGCTCTGCCTGAGGGCAGAAAAGATGCATGTAACCTGGATCTTAAGAAAAGAGGAAGAGTTTTCTGGCTGGAGAAGTGGACCAGGGAAGCACATTCTAGACACAAGAAACAGTATGTGTTAAGCAGGAAGAAGCACATGAGCACGGTGTATCCATGGAAATGAGATAGGTTCTGTGAATGATGAGCATGGGACACGTCATGCACAGTGGTCAGAGGTGAGGAGGATTATATGAGTCACAGTAGGAGCCAAAGGATTTTAATAAGGATCCAAACAAGGATTCTAAAGAAGGGACTCAAGATAATGTTGCAGGTAACTTTGGCAGAGAGTGGACTTCAGGGGGGAAGATTTAAAGTAGAAAAATTAGTTAGGAAGCTAAACTAGTAATCCAGTTAAGAGGGGGTGGCCTGAACTATGCCAGTGATTGGGAAGATGCCAGGAAAGGAATTTTAAAGATTGATGAGCAACACATTTATATTTCTGCAATTATATTTCTGTTTGTATTTCTTCCTACAAGGCAGGAAGTATCAAGATACCAACCTTGAATTGGTAGGCACTAAAAAAAAAACTGTCATATGACTTTATTGAATTAATCTAGAGTGATCTATTTATTTTTACCTAACAAACAGTAGCACATATTTTAAAAGGGCCTTTATACAGTACCTAGTGTATAGTAGATGCTCAAAATTACACATACACAATATCAAAGTGGCCTAATTTGAGAGCCACCATGAATCTCAAAGCTAAAAGCCATTTTATTCAATTGAGCACAATTTTTACTAATCTGTAAGGTAACACCTTAATTTAGTTGTAGAGTAAGAGTTCTGTTCAGGTTTAAGAAACATGAGAGTAAGTCTTTCTGTGGCATAAAACATTACACTTCACCCTCTCATTGTGTTTAATAAGTTACCTCTATCATCCTCTTATTCACAGGAAAATTGGGCAACAGAACCCAAGCTACCTGCCCAAAGCCACACAGCCAGATGATGTAGAAAAAGTAAAATATTTATATAGCCATTGCCCCTCCTAATGTTGTCTCTGCTTCCACTTTAAGAGAAAGTTAGAAAATTGTGGATAGAGAGGGAAAGCAAATTCTGCATAAAAGAAAACATTCTTTAAAAATACAAATATGGCCTAATTTAATTTCCAATACATATTTCCACCTTCAGCTTTGGAAAAAAGTTTAAAATGCAATTCTCCAAAACGAAGTTATTCGATAGAGGAATATTAACCTCCTCGCCCCTTGTACTTTGACTCGTTTTATCTCCTTTTCATTTTTGTTTGTGGGTCTATTCATTTTGGTGAGGCCAGGCACGTTGCTAGGTAACCGGCCCATCGCAGGCCAGCATGTTAGTTCGTCTGGCTGGCCCGGGTGGCAGACTTCCCTAGCGCTAGCTGCCGGCAATGCAGTCTCGCACAAAAAGCATTTATCACGGAGCAGGCACAGTAATGGCCACTCAGTGGAGGGGAAATTGAGCTGACCCAAAGGCCAAAGCTGTTAGGGAGACTGGTGGGAAGGGTAAGAGGGTCACAACACCCTTTTCCCACCCACTTAGTGGGCAGTAAGCGGTAGAACAGCCCAGCCTCTGTTTTCACTAACATATCCTGAGGCTTTGCACCTGAAATAAATGTTTGCTTGACATTAACGATAAAAAAAGGAGGCAAAAAAATAAAATCGTTTTGCTCCAAGAACAATGAACTGAGCGATGAACAGTGTGATTTAAAGTTAGCCAAAGTTCTCTCAAAATTTGGTTTTGGTAGTTAAGCTAGAAGGAAGATTTGCAGAGAAGGAGGGTTCTAAACAATTAGTACGTACTAATAGTGGTCATTCAAACATTTATTTATCTAGGTCTTAAAGTTTGAAGTAGAGAAACCTAAATATGTGTTCTTTTTATTTCCCCCCCTATAAATGGCACCAGTTTTACAAGTATCAAATGCCAGTCATCAAATTGATATTATTTTGGAAACCATCCTTTTCAAATTTCTGTTTAATTATATAATGACATTTTCCTTCAATATTCATTTGTGCCTAAAGTTTAAAATACAAACCAGAAAAAAATTTTTAATGTACTTAAATGTACTTTTGCAATATTGAGTAACAACACATATTTGGATATGATGTTTTTCTATACAATGTTATAGATTTTTCTGGAAACATTATTCATATTTTCTTGTCTTTTTCTGGAAATTATTTAACATAAATAAATACAGAACAAAGAAAAATGTCATTACAAAAATAAGAAATACACAAATAATGCATGCAAGGATTAAAATCATTATAAACAGTATGAAGGTTATACACAAAATTATTTTATATTAACGGTGTGGAAATCTTGGCAAAATTCAATTGTGGAAGGAAACAGAAATTCCTTTCCTAGACCAATTATTTTTTGCAATCAACTATAAGCCATTCCATTTTGTGTGAGAACTAAAAATTTATATGAAAAATCATATAAGGGGTTTTAAATGTCCTTGCATCAAAAAATAAGCACTAAATATTATCCAGAATTTTACTTTT
>NW_007727671.1:488897-493853 GCF_000696425.1 Galeopterus variegatus
CTAGCTGCCGGCAATGCAGTCTCGCACAAAAAGCATTTATCACGGAGCAGGCACAGTAATGGCCACTCAGTGGAGGGGAAATTGAGCTGACCCAAAGGCCAAAGCTGTTAGGGAGACTGGTGGGAAGGGTAAGAGGGTCACAACACCCTTTTCCCACCCACTTAGTGGGCAGTAAGCGGTAGAACAGCCCAGCCTCTGTTTTCACTAACATATCCTGAGGCTTTGCACCTGAAATAAATGTTTGCTTGACATTAACGATAAAAAAAGGAGGCAAAAAAATAAAATCGTTTTGCTCCAAGAACAATGAACTGAGCGATGAACAGTGTGATTTAAAGTTAGCCAAAGTTCTCTCAAAATTTGGTTTTGGTAGTTAAGCTAGAAGGAAGATTTGCAGAGAAGGAGGGTTCTAAACAATTAGTACGTACTAATAGTGGTCATTCAAACATTTATTTATCTAGGTCTTAAAGTTTGAAGTAGAGAAACCTAAATATGTGTTCTTTTTATTTCCCCCCCTATAAATGGCACCAGTTTTACAAGTATCAAATGCCAGTCATCAAATTGATATTATTTTGGAAACCATCCTTTTCAAATTTCTGTTTAATTATATAATGACATTTTCCTTCAATATTCATTTGTGCCTAAAGTTTAAAATACAAACCAGAAAAAAATTTTTAATGTACTTAAATGTACTTTTGCAATATTGAGTAACAACACATATTTGGATATGATGTTTTTCTATACAATGTTATAGATTTTTCTGGAAACATTATTCATATTTTCTTGTCTTTTTCTGGAAATTATTTAACATAAATAAATACAGAACAAAGAAAAATGTCATTACAAAAATAAGAAATACACAAATAATGCATGCAAGGATTAAAATCATTATAAACAGCATGAAGGTTATACACAAAATTATTTTATATTAACGGTGTGGAAATCTTGGCAAAATTCAATTGTGGAAGGAAACAGAAATTCCTTTCCTAGACCAATTATTTTTTGCAATCAACTATAAGCCATTCCATTTTGTGTGAGAACTAAAAATTTATATGAAAAATCATATAAGGGTTTTAAATGTCCTTGCATCAAAAAATAAGCACTAAATATTATCCAGAATTTTACTTTTAATTATCTTTGTTATTAAACAATATGCAGTTCCAATATTCTGCTTTACTTGGATGAAAACTCTCCTCTTACTTTCCAAATGAAGAACATGTCACCACCTCTCAGAAATCCTCACTTCGAATCTTATTAGCTGTGTGATTTTTGCCAAATGGTTTCCTCTTTCTGAGACCAGTTTCCCACCAGTGAAGAGGGGAAGGTAAGAGCCGCCCCTACTGCCTCCCTGAGTAATCATGAGGATCAGACGAGATGTTAGCTGTGAAACACCATACAGATGTGAGACAACAGTTTTATTACTGTGAAAAATAAAAAGGTTTGGAGAAACTGAAAGGACGAGAGGCGGGTTTTCAACAGAGCTCTATATTCTCTCATTTTGATAGAATTAGGCTTTTTGCCTCTATGAGATGCCAAAGTTACAAGCCTGTTAGAGCCAGTGTGGTCTTTTCGACCAATTAGCCTGATTTTATACATAGACAAGAGGAATTGCTGCAGCTTTTCTTCAGAAATGGAACAGAGTTAAGAACACAAGAAGGGCCCTTTTCTTCACTCCGGCTCCACTGCTTTCAAATAACAATATTTAACCAACAAAAGAAGAGACCAAGTCAATCTCAGTTTTAGTGATTCCCCTGAAAGTCATCAAATAAAAACATGAACTTTAAAATTGATCAGGATTAATTTCACTGACACTGTATCATAACATATATCTCTTTAGAGACTCATTTGTTGGGCTGCAGATGCAAAGAAAGTAAGGAAAGAAATAAATCAGAATACAATAAGGCAATTAGACTTTTGCCATTGATAGAATACTAAAAATGTCTGATTTATCAAAGCATTAACAAACAGAAGTAAACACGAGACTTATATTTTCTTATAAAATACCTACAGAGGAAGATTAAAATATAACCAAGACCATGTGTATCAATAAATTTAATTTATAAATAGTGCTCCATTGCCAAAAGATGCTATTTCATTTGCTGATTTGAAGACTGAAACAGTGAGGGATGATTTATCAATACACTCTGATGTGTAACTGCTGTTCTCCTCCCACGGATATTTTCCACCTGGATGAGAGAGTTTGAGTGACTGTGAAGTATGGTTTAATAGGTAAAGTTGCATCACCTTTACCTGAAGCCATTATCTTTGGTTAATAAATTAAATAAATATATTTATAGTGTTTTTCTTCATAGTGATCTCAATCCCAGCATGTTTCCAATAAGGAAAATAGTTATCTGTGGCAGACACCGTCCTGAGAGCTTACACATATTATCTCATTTAATCCTGACAATAGCTCTATAAAGTAGATATTATTCTTATCCCCATTTACAGATGAGAAAAGTGAGTCTGATAGAGGTATGGCAACTTGTTTTTAAAAACGTCAGAGTCGACTTAGAAAAAAAGAGAACAGAACTAAGGTTACCAGAGGTAGGAAAGTGAGGGGGGTAAGGGAGGAATTGGTAAAGGGCCATGAAAATTGATTACATTGTACAATGTTGACTATACTAATTATTCTGATTTGAACATCATATATTGCACACAGGTATTGATATTCAATGCTGTACCCCACAAATATGTACAGTCAGCTATGTTACAGTAAAAATGTTAATTTTTTAAAAAATAATAAAGTAAATGTCAGAGTCAGGATTTGAATCCAGACCTGTCCAACTCCAAAAATCATGCTCATAATCACTACCATATAATTACTTTAAAACATGTGCAAAAAAATAATAAAATAAATGTCAGAGTCAGGATTTGAATCCAGGCCTGTCCAACTCCAAAAATCATGCTCATAATCACTACCATATAATTACTTTAAAACATGTGCTTGAAAGTCATGGGAATCAAATTTCTTTCAGGACAAACTGTGATGTTAATTACAGAAAGTATATAATTTAACACAGGCTAATACAATGACACTTCAAAACGTGTGTGAAAAATAGAATTAAAAGATAATATGAATCTTTCCATGAACATTTTGAAGTACCTTCATATATGAAAAGTTAAATTTTGAACAAAGAATTTAGTAGTGAAAGAACCTCAGAAGCAATCAAAATTAAACCTTCATTTCTCAGGTGAAGAAGCTGAGATGAGATGGTTATGATTTACCTAGAGGCACATCTAATGTTATTAAAAGGGCACATGACTGGATGACTGTTCTACCAAATAAGTCACTGTAAACATGCTTCAAATAGCTAGTATATTTAAAACATAATTCAATACACAACAGTTCCATCTACACTAAAGTGTCGAGGAAACATACCTGCTGTAAGATGAGGTAGAACTGTATTAGAAGACGGGAAATTCACCGGTTTCATTCCAGACTGGCTTCCCACATGCTAGCCCCTGTGCCAGGCAATGGGACACAGAGATGAAGAGCTCTTAGTCTAGACTTTGCATGGTTAAAAGAAGAAAATACAAATTCTTACAAATTTTAAGTAATTTACTCAAAATTTAATTTTGAAGACCTATAAAAAGAGGTTAATCTAAATAATTTATATGTACACTAAAACAGATGCTAAACTGAATGTGGCAATGGTCAGCCGCATAAGCAAAAGGTGACTGGGTCTGAGCCATTTTCTTCCTGGAGGTGGGGATGGAAGCAAAAATATTTAGACCAAAATGCCCCTTCCAAAAAACAGTCTACTCAAGAAAATATTGAACCGCCTTACAATTCTGTCCCCAAATTGCCAATTAAGAAGGATTCCCTATAGAACTTTCCTAATCGCACAGGCAGGCATCAGAAAAATTTGAAACCAATTACATTAGTTTGTAAAAAGAAATTCAAACAACAGAAAGCGAAATAATTCAACAAACCTATTAAAGATAGAAAGTGAACTTCTTATTATATGAATATCAATCAGAATGTATAAAGCTCAGTTCAGTCTCCTGGTGAGCAAACCTAAAGAATTTCAGGGCCTTGCCCAAGGTCACACAGCTTGTTAGGGGCAGAGCCCGGACTAGGATGAAGAGCTCTTGACTTCAGTCCATGTTTTTTCCATACGTCAGATTATTTAGACAAATATCAATGCATAGTACACACCCAAGAAGGGTAGGAAAGGAGCAGAAAATTGGCACATTTATTTGATTATGTGTATCTGCCAAGATGGACAATTTCAGGTTGATTTTGATAACAAGGCTACAAATTTCTAATTTCAAAGTTACTTTGAACGTATCAACAAAAATATTTTTATAATATCCACATAACGAGACATACTGTCATAACAGCCATTTACACAAACCTATAAGCATTTAAATGTAAGACATAAATTGTTCAGTGTACTGTCTCTAATGTCTAACATTTTACTCCACACAGTGTAGAATGCCCCAAATTTGTCATTAGTGTGATAGGTTGCTTATTGTAAATGCCCTCAAACTTTTAAATTACTCTGCCATACCTGATCTGTCATGGAAAGTCAAAAGAAGAAAAAACAAGGATTGGAAATATATATTTTGAAAGTGACAGTTTCTTTGGGGTTTGACTTTCTGTATTATAAATTCCTCAAGATGGAGATTTTCTTCTCCATTTGGCACATTTCTCAGCCGCAAACATTACATGACTATTTATAAATTAGCAATATGGAAATCCCAAGCACATGGGACAGAAATTGACACATAATAAGAAATTCAATAAAATATTTGTTAAATGAATGAATGAATACTTATTTTCTTCAATCACTTTCCAAATGATATCAGGCAAACTGCATTTACAAAAAATTACAACCAGCTCAACCAGCTGCATGGCCTTGAGCACATTTCTTAACCCTCTGAGCTGCAGTGTTCTCATCTATAAAATGGTGATAATGAACCTACTCATAAGGTTGTGGTGAAGGTGAAAAG
>NW_007727671.1:494286-495073 GCF_000696425.1 Galeopterus variegatus
CTTATTTTCTTCAATCACTTTCCAAATGATATCAGGCAAACTGCATTTACAAAAAATTACAACCAGCTCAACCAGCTGCATGGCCTTGAGCACATTTCTTAACCCTCTGAGCTGCAGTGTTCTCATCTATAAAATGGTGATAATGAACCTACTCATAAGGTTGTGGTGAAGGTGAAAAGAGATGAGATATGTAAAAATGTCAAGCACAGTACAGGGCACAGAGTAAATGCATGCTCAATATCTTTTAAAGGGATAGAACAGATGGAGCAAAATGACCTAGTGTAAAAGCAAACCCGATAATGATAAAAGCTATCATTTATTGAGTAAGCACCAGGCACTATTTTGAGTAGACTGTATGCATTACCTCATCATTCTTCAAGTACACCTGTTATTATCATTATCATTGTTTTATTTTAATAAGTAATTAAACTGAGGACAGGTTAAGAAATTTGCCTAAGGTCAAGGAGAGAGTAAGAAAGTGTCAATCTGATCCAAGGGTGTCCAAAACCTAAGCTTCCAGAAAAAACTGAAGGGCATAACATTAAGTGCCTCCCTATTGGTGTAACAGCCCATCCAAATATCACACCACTATACTTGTAACCTCCAGAGATAGAGCTGTTTTATCAAATTTGCACCAAATCCTCAAACAATCTGAATGCTATTAAAATTACTTTCATTAATACTGGGAAAATACAGCTGTCAGTGGTCACATGGGATCTGGCTGTTCTTCATGAAATACAAGCTGTGTTAATGGGAGGTATGTTAAAACTGTTTGTTGCTGTACAGC
>NW_007727671.1:495412-497856 GCF_000696425.1 Galeopterus variegatus
GTTCAATGCAATGTTTACAGATCGGCAAGTTAATAGGAATAAAAGCTGTATCCAAAGTATGAGTGATATTCTTTTGATGTCAGCTACATCAGTCCTTTCCGTTACAGTAGCTGGATGTTTCTTTTAGGAGATAAGATTATAAAATTGGAAAGTGCTTTTTCTTATTGTATTCTATTCATGGTTCACAGTTATAAGGAAATGAATTTAGAAGTTTAAAAACATCAAATTATTTATATTAGTGTTCCCTGAAGTTTGCAAACTGCTGAGCAATGTGATGCTTTGCCCTGCATTCTCCTCATTGAGTCTATCTGAGTAAATTAATTACAAGACAATCCTTAGGAATTAAGTGTATTTTAAGTTCAGAGGCATCTGCTTAGAGACTTCTAATACTGCTAAATAGTCCCTTTGGAAATGCACTCGTTAGTATGAGTGGTATAATTTTCATTTCCGCTGGCACAGTGGCATATGACTTCTTCAGTTTCAGCTACCCTCTGATTGACCTGTCAAGGGCATAAACCACTCTGAAGATGTTCCAGCACCATTTGTGCTTCTCCAGTAGATATACGGGACTGGATTGATTTACTCCATGTAAAGGAATAATTTAGAAGACGGTTTTCCCTGTTTTAATGTGATACATTCTCTGTATAAACACACACACACACACACACACATATATATACACACACACTCAGTTTGAACTTATAATAAGCTTACTGGGCTATAGAACAAAACAAATCGGTTTTCCCTGTTTTAATGTGATACATTCTCTGTATAAACACACACACACACACACACACACATATATATACACACACACTCAGTCTGAACTTATAATAAGCTTACTGGGCTATAGAACAAAACAAATAAACATTTTCTTAGATAAATATTCCATATGTCCTGAGGACATGGATTAGGAAAAAATCTATGGTGTGATTAATCCAGTATGTAAAATAGAAATGCATTTTTAAGTTGAATGCCAATAAGATGTTGGCAGGAGATTGGACGGGCAGGGAGTGGGGAGGTTACTTGGAACACAGAGAACTGAAGTTTACATTTTGGATTTTTTCCCTTTTCTCTAAAACGAGATGGGGTAAGTTCTATAACCTGATTTTTCTAAAGGTATTGTGTTCTGGTTTGGAAGAATTCTGAATCAGGATGACTTTAAGAGAGCTCAATGGCTCTCTTAAAACAAGTAGAAGCAGGGCATGGCCAGCTCTCCATTATTCCAACAGTTCTAAACAACATGGCACTGAGCGGGCATCCTCCAGAAGGACGCAGAAGAGCCACTCACCATGCGTTTACTCTGTCATCAGATCTAATTTGGAAAGGTCAGGTGTAGAGAAAAGAAAACATCAGTTCTGTAAATAAAACAGAGGTAAAAAAAATTGCTTTAAATAATTAGAATTTTCAAATGCACATGGTGTTTTTACAGTGCTTTACATTTACAGGGCTTTATTAGTGTTTATAAAGCATGTTTATATATGTTATATCATTTGGTCCTCATAACAATACCATGACAAAGGCTACTTATGAGATCTATTAAGAACACAGGCTTTGGAGTCCAGCCAATTAGATTAAAAACCTAGCCCCTTAACATACTAACTGGATTACCTTGGAAACTTAGTTATCTTCTATGAAACTGTAATAGGAGTAAATGAGCTCAAATAGAGAAAACATGTTCCCAGTTCTTGGCACTTGTTATGCTCACCATGGCTGATAGCAGTAGTTATTATTATGTACTGTGCTATGTGGTCTGCTTCCATTATTTCAATAACTCACTTATTTCCAATCCAGAAATATTATTTCTCAAAACGTGTCTTGAAAACCACTTTCTGAATCTTCTTAAGCAAACATAAGTATTCATTGAATGAATGAATGGAAAGAACTCTAGCTCAGGATCAATCAGAAAAAGAATAACACATTGGGAAGTATAATATTCATTCAGCAAACGTTTATGTCTGAACTCAGTATGGACCAGGAGCTACTCATAGGCCAGCTCATCTAATCCTCATAGCAGTCCTGTGAGGTAAGTATTGTCTTCTTTTACAGGTTGCAAAACTATTTAGTCTAAGAATGTAGTTAACTTACATAGAGACACACAGCTTCTAAGTGACAAAACCTGGAGTTTAAACAGGTCTTTGAATGCTAGGTCCAGTGCTCATTCTTGGCACGTTGGCCTCATGATCCACTATGGGACAAACATATCCCATCCATTTCCACATAGCAGGCTGCAAAGGGTGAGACTCAATTCATTTTTAAATCTAATTCACTTGGCTATTCAGTATGCTCCTACAGCAGTTTCATATCTAATAATATAATATAAATGTAATGCAATTAATAATCCTTTGTCTACAATATGGCCCAAATCATGGCTTGCAATGGAAAAAAAAAATAAAGAACTGAAGTGAGCTCCCTCCATGATCCCCACCTCTCACATTCTCATT
>NW_007727671.1:498723-500063 GCF_000696425.1 Galeopterus variegatus
CCAGCTAGAGCGAGTGACTGGGAGGCAATGGATAAAACCACTCTACATTAATTCATCCCATCACTATATCTATAGAGCATCTTCTACATGTCCGACATATACTAAATTGGTAACAAATACAAGTAAATGTTTGCCAAATGAATTTAATCCATCCCATTGCAGTGAACCAGATAAACCAATCTCTGCCCTCAAGGTGCTTATACTCTAGTTTGAATAACAAACATAAAACAAATAATTATGCTAATAATTATCTACTTTCAATTGTCATAAATGCTTCAAAGAAGAAGTACAGTGTGTTGTGAGAGCGAATTATAGAGGACATTATCCTAGATGGGGTTGTAAAGGAAGATTTCCATGAGCAGGTACATTTAAGCAAACAAGGAAGAGCCTGACTTAAGAAAGAGTAAAGGATGGGTCATGCCAGGCAGAAGAGCAGCAAACTCTGTCATGGCCTGTGAGGCCCTGTGATCTGTCCTGCCTTCCTCATGAGCTCGTCTCTTACCAGTCTCCCCTTGGTCATTGTTTTCAGTCCCGTTGGCTTTCTCTCTTCTTTTAACATGTTAAATTTGTTTCTGTCTCATGATACTTTTGCATTTGCTGTTGCCTCTGCCTGGAACACTCTTATCCCAGCTCTTCACATCATTGGTTTTATCATTTGGATCCCAGTTCAACATTGCCTGTTCCAAGAAGCCTGCCCCATCCACCATCTGGAATGCAGCCCACTCTCATTCCATCAGTAACCNCCATCTATCACATTACAATCTACCAGTTCCTTCATAGCACTTGTCAGTGCCTGATGATTTGTTTACTTGTTTGTGTCTATTTTCCCCAATGAGAAAGTAAGTTCCATGAGAACCAGAATCTTCTGTGACTGACACAAAGTAATCACTCAATAAAAATTGAATAAATGAATAAAGATTAGCATTTATGAAGGCCCTATGTTGGAAAGGGATGTGGCATCTTATGGGAACAGAAAGGCCAGTGTGGTTAGACCACAGTTTAATGTTTTATTTACTGTTAGTTGTTTTTCAAACATATATGAGAGTACTTCAAAAAGTTCATTGAAAGATGATAATGGCTTTTCAACCATATTTTAATCAGTTTGACAGTAATCACAAGTGTCTTAGACATAGTTCATGTGTCTTGTATATAGTAGGCACTCAACAAAATTTTGAGTGGTTGAAAAATAATTCCAGTTTATTAAGGCCCCACTATCTTATCTTTGTATATCAAATTTCTGCTTAGAAAGTGGCTTCACGGGCCGGCCCGTGGCTCACTCGGAGAGTGCAGTGCTGATAACACCAAGGCCCCGGGTTCGGATCCCACATAGGGATGGCCGG
>NW_007727671.1:501570-502342 GCF_000696425.1 Galeopterus variegatus
AAATCCCCTAAGGTCAAGGACCATTTCTAAGTTTTCTTTGCATTAATCAATTAGCACAGATCCTGGAAAGTCATAATTGGATAAATATTAATGAATGATCATCAAAAATCTATCTATCAATTTCTGCAAGATTATGATTTAAAAACAATCCAATCACACTAATTTAATGTCCTCGTAAACAAATTTATTATATTGAGGAAAAAGTTACAGCTGTAATAGATCTTGTCCTTATCAAGCTTTTGCAATTAGTGCCTTTTGACATTGTTGTCAGGAATAAGAAAACATTAATCACCATATAGATGGGTAAGTTTGTTGGATTCTTTGGTTGCAAGTAAAAGAAACTTATTCTGATTAATTTAGCAGAAAAAGAATATGTTTAAAAGATGCAGAAGTATGGAGAATCTACTGAATGGCTTAGAAAGCTGGTTTGGAAAAGGAAGCACAGCTCCAAGGGTCTCTGTAGCAAGTGCCTCTCAAATGAATGAACATCAACCATTTTTTTCTGTCCTTACAATACTTTGCTCAACATTCAGAGTCCCGGGAGAAAGAGATGGATTGCCTTAACCAAGGTATTGGGCCCACCCCTTGGGTAAGGGAGAAAATCCCCATTAATACCATACAAAATGGAGTGAAGGTTATACCCCAAAATAGATATGGGGGAGCCTTTATTGAAAAAGGGAATGCTGTGAGGCTGAAAACCTCCTTTTCGCCTTGCATAATTCTCATGAGGATTAGGAAAAGTAATGTATGTGAAAATGCTTTAAAAGCTGTG
>NW_007727671.1:503390-505333 GCF_000696425.1 Galeopterus variegatus
CATATATTTAGCATGTATGTAAGGTAACAGCCAACATTACATTGACTCCAGGTTTTTCAGCCCTAGCACTATCAACACTTTGGGCAGGAGACTTCTTTGTTGTCAGGGGCTGTCCTGTGCATTGTAGGATATCAAGCGGAAATCCCTGGCCTCTACCCATCATATGCCAGTAGCATCCTCCCTCTCTATGCAATCAAAAATAGCTCCAGAGACACTTACAGAATGGGGAAAAGTGTTTGCAAACTACACATCAGAAAAGGGGCTAATATCCAGACTTTATGAGGAATTCAAACAACTCAATAGCAAAAAACAAACAAGGTGCTAATATCCAGAATTTATGAGGAATTCAAACAACTCAATAGCAAAAAACAAATAACTCAGTCAAAAAATGAGCAAAGGACTTGCACAGACATTTCTCAAAAGAAGACATACAAATGGCCAATAAGCATGTGAAAAAATGCTTAGCATCATTAATCATCAGGGAAATGCAAATTAAAACTACAACGAGATATTATTTCACTCCAGTTAGGATGGTTATTATCAAAAAAACAGAAAATAACAAATGCTGACAAAGATGCTGAGAAAAGGGAACTCTCCTATATTGTTGGTTGCCACTTTGCCCCCCATGGATTTGTCACCCCACTTCCCCTGGGTGATGGAGCCACAAAGGATTACTCAAAGCCCATCTCTTCTGAGCAGTGAGAGACCCCAAAGTGGTTAATCTTCCCCAGAACCCTCAAGTGAGAGGCATCCCTTCCTTGGGAAATTAACACCAAATTCAGGTTCTCTTCCTGCATTTATTTTCCAGACAAGGAAGTTACAGGAACAGAACACAGGTGGGGTTATAGTTTAAGAATATAGGCTGGTAATTTTCAGTGAAACAAGCCAGATGACATTCTACTAAGGCAATTAAGTGGTTCTATCAACAAAAGCTTGATCTTAGCAAACATTCCTTCTCCTTCCTGCAATTTATCAGTCAGTAACCTCTCTGTCCTTGAGCCAGCAACCTTGCTGTGCCACAAATCTTCATCTTACACCAGAGACTTTATAGCCTGAGGAAAATTTCCAGTCCTCCGCAAGGTCAATATTTGAAACTGCAAGGCTTTGGAAAACCAGGCCCTGTGAAGTACATTTGCTTTAAGAATCCTCTACAGTTGGTGGGAATATAAATTGGTACAGCTATTGTGGAAAACAGTATGGTGATTCCTCAGAAAACTAAAAGTAGAACTACTTTATGACCCAGCTATCCCAGTATTCCCTTTGGTATACACCCAAAGGAAATTAAATTAATATATCAAAGAAACACCTGCACTCCCATGTTCATTAAAACACTATTCACAATAGCCAAGAGATGGATGAATCATCCTAAATGCCCATCAACGGGTGAATTTTTTTATCCATTCATCCGTTGGTATATATACACAATGGAATACTATTCAGCTATTTAAAAAAACAAGAAAAAAAAAAAAAAAAAGAAAGAAATCCTGTCATTTGCAACGACATGGATGGAACTGGAGACCATCTTGTTAAGTGAAGTAAGCCAGGCACAGAAAGACAAATACGACATGATTTCACTCATATGTGGAATCTATAAAAAAAAAAAGTGGTTTTCATAGAAGTAGAAAGCAGAATAGTGGCTACCAGAGGCCAGGGTGGTGGGGGTGGGGGGAAGAGTGGTAGATTAGTGGGTACAAACCTATACTATCTACCTTAAGTGAATCATTGTACAGTATATGCATGTATTGAAACAACAGATTGTACTCTACTAATACGTACAATTAAATCACAAATAAAAATGTCTTCAGACATTGCCAAATGTTTCCTGAGGGACAAAATTGAGAGAACCACTGCCTTAACTATCTTTGGGAATTAATTCACTTAAAAAAAAAAAAAAAAGATCTCCACAAGATTGAGGTAGAAGGAATGACTTTCCCCAAAAGTAG
>NW_007727671.1:505599-509416 GCF_000696425.1 Galeopterus variegatus
AAAGAAATCCTGTCATTTGCAACGACATGGATGGAACTGGAGACCATCTTGTTAAGTGAAGTAAGCCAGGCACAGAAAGACAAATACGACATGATTTCACTCATATGTGGAATCTATAAAAAAAAAAAGTGGTTTTCATAGAAGTAGAAAGCAGAATAGTGGCTACCAGAGGCCAGGGGGGGGGGGGTGGGGGGAAGAGTGGTAGATTAGTGGGTACAAAACTATACTATCTACCTTAAGTGAATCATTGTACAGTATATGCATGTATTGAAACAACAGATTGTACTCTACGAATACGTACAATTAAATCACAAATAAAAATGTCTTCAGACATTGCCAAATGTTTCCTGAGGGACAAAATTGTCCATGGCTGAGAACCACTGCCTTAACTATCTTTGGGAATTAATTCACTTAAAAAAAAAAAAAAGATCTCCACAAGATTGAGGTAGAAGGAATGACTTTCCCCAAAAGTAGTAGTGAAACAACTAAGGATTCTAGCCTAGCAGACTATATATTAAAACTGTGTCCATGAGAAAATTTGTTGAATTTAATTCTAAGGATTAAAATTTCTAAATAAAACAACTTTTCAAATCTGCTGGTGCTCTACAACTGGGTTAGAGAGACCATAATCAAAGACAGCACCTGGCACTTCTGGCTGCTCTGAGTTCTTCAGCTACTGCAATACTATTTCTCGATGTGGTTTTATTCCTGTTTTTGGCAATGGCCCTGGGAGAAAAGTGTCTTGGTCTTTCATCAGAGTTATATTCTCCTGCTTGTTCTCAGTGTATAGAAATATAATGATCTGATAGTGTAGATGGTTTAACATAAAAATCCTCCCATTGCACAGCTTTCAGAAATCATTTTGGTGGAGTAAAAGCAAAGTAGCAATATATGAGCACTTTCTCTTAAGCATTTTATTCATCGTTCTAAAAAACTCATAATGCAAAATTTTTTAACGTATAAAATGTCCACAAAATATTTTTTTTTTCATTTTCTTTCTTTTTTCCTCCTCTTTCAAAAGGTTTCCTTTCTATATCACTATGCTAAAAACGTATTAGAGGATCCACAAAGGTCTCCTGATCAGATTTAATCTTGGCATTATTCTATTACAAATCAAAGAGGTGTGCTAATTTATTTGAGTGGGCATCCTCTTCTCTAGTCTGATGAGTGCAACACATTCACTTAAAAATACAAAATAAACTTTAAGAAGGGATATTGTTTTTTTCCCTTTCCTTGGTTTTCACAGCAACATCTATGAACCCGTACCTGACAGTAATATATGTATACTAAAAACTACAAGAGCAGAAAATGTCATGCTTACAATGAAGAAAATCGTGAATTTGAAGAAACTTCAGAGTTTTCCATGAAATTCAAATTTTCATATTTTCCTTTTAAAACCTTCAAATTCATAAATGTTACTAATAATGATTCATTTTGATTATTTTTTAATTTTTATGTATCTTAAACACCTTTTTTGAAAATGTATAATAAATTCAGGACTGGTATAGAAGGCAGATGTATATGAAATTTTGGAACTTATCAAGATGTGAATACTGGTAGCTCAATTTTTATTTTCAAAAAGTATCACATAAGACATAACCAAAGTTAGGGCATTTCAAGATCAAATAAGTGTATACAAGGGTACTTCAAAAGTTCACGGAAAGATTCATATTATCTTTTAATTCTGTTTTTCACGAACTTTTTGAAGTACCTGGATATGTGTTATATATAGCTTTATATGGCCAATAACTATTCACTCGCTGCTTGGAGCCATTGCCCTACCTCTGTTAATATAGGACAGGATGAGCTGGCTCTGCTTAATTTCTACTTGTCAAGGGAGAACACACCAGACCGGCAAGAGAGGGAACTTAGTGTGTGTGAGTTTTGGTCTAAAGAGAATTACAAGTGTTAACCAGTTAAAGCTCCTGGGAAATCAAAGTGCCATCACTAGCTACATTCTATGAGCAGAAACTCCTAAACTTCCTATACAAATATTGACTGCCACTGCAAGCAGCCTTACAGTAGATAAATGGAACTGGTCTTGAGTCCCCTTAGTTATCGTTACATTATATTATGATTTCAGTTAGGTGATTCTGTGCATACACTGGAAATATGTATGTTCAGTAAATCTCTTTCTCTAGCCGCATTAATATTCAGCATGCAGATGATAAGCTGGCAATAGCACAGCATCATTCATTTTCAAATCCGTGCTCATTCTTGTTACACATTTGCACCAAGGCACAGAAAGCCCACGAGTAATCCTTCAAGGAAAAGTTAGCAGAAGCTGGGTTTACTGTGTGGATGGGAGGAGGGAACATCTCTAAGAACTCAAATTACCTCTTTGTTGTGTTCATTGGAATCTGGAGAAAAACGCACACCAGCTTGCCAGGCTGCACATTTTGCTGTAGCCCTGATGGAACAATAAGCCCAGAGCCTGCTGCCTAGGAAGAGCCCTTCCAGCTGGAATTTGGGGATCGAGTAAAAAAGTTCTTCCCCTGAAAGATGGATTAAATTGATCATTTTTTCCTAGACATAGTGCACTTCAGGCTCATTTTGCTTTGTAATTAAGAAGAAAGCCAGAAACATCATTTACACATTAAGAATTTAATAGATATATTTTTCTAGCTTTATGCATTAGCACAGGACAGCCCATTAATGAAATAAGTCTTCCTTCAGGGTCAATTTAGATGGCTGTAATCTTCTGCAAATATATTGCAAATGAGGATCATTTAATGATCTTAAAACTAACTGCCAGGAGAGGATTGTTATAACTCTCCAGACAACAAAAAGAGACTTGACATGGCATGCAGTATCTTTTCTTTAATTTAACAAATGTTTAATTTCTGGCCACTTCGTTTTTAAAAATTGCAAATATGATCTTCTATTTAGTTTAGTCTCTGGCATGCTGACCCGGGAGGTTAATTCTGATTGCAGAAAGCTCAAGGCTGTACTAAATGATCAATAAAAGGATAACAGTGTTGACTGATAAAATATATCCTTTCCATATTGCTGATATGACCAGGATTGTCAGCCTCTGCTAAGCTCCCCTTGGTCTGATCCAGCTCATCCCTTTCTGTGAAACTTCTTTGCCTGAGTCTGCTAACCTGTATTTATATTGATATCCACTGTTATAATAATATTTAGCATGTGTACAGCATCCAAGTATTTTAAAAATTCTTTCATACATGTGATCTTATTTGCTCCTGAAACAATATCAGATGGCAGTTATGGAGCATGTCATTTTCCCTTTTATAACAACTAAGGAATCTGAGGTTCAAAGGGATTAAATGCCAGATCAAGCCCATGCGCCCATTCCACTTCCCCTGCCCCCAGCAAGTACGAGATAAAATTTAGATCTTCTGACTTGATTCAATATCCACTCACATCAACCTTATAACCCCTCACCTTTGGGAAAGTACTTATCTAAAAGCTATGGAGGCTTTAGGCAAGATTTGGTACAAAGTCTCCATGCCCTCAGAGAATGTATAGTCTAGTTGGAGAAACAAAACATTTTCCCCTAAAAATATAGCAGACTGTGTATGTGGTAATTATCAAAGGAATGGATTAAGTAGTAAGTGTTAAGAAGTTCATTCAAAGAAGAAATATTATAGAATATAGAAGTCAGAGAAGATTTCTTGGAAGAGGTAGACTTGAAAGAAGGGCAATCACACGGGAGAAGAGAAAGCTGTCAGCAAGAGGCACATAAGAACACGGGACTTCACATGGTGAAGGGGACTGGACCCCTCTCCCACAACTAGGCATATGGCGCCAGCACCTTGGGGCCTGCCCAGGGACCAGAGGCATGGAGAAGGGGACC
>NW_007727671.1:509898-512806 GCF_000696425.1 Galeopterus variegatus
AGGGGCATAAAGAATAATTACGATTTGTAACAATATATATGCTACTAATATTGATTTAATCAACATATCTCAATGTTCTACCCCCAAAATATGTGTAATCGATTTTGATTTGATAAATAAAATAAATTAAAAAAAAAAAAAGAACATGGGACTTTGAAGTCAGATAGGCCTGGGCTCAAGTCCTGGCTGTGCCATTTTTCAACTGTGCACTGATCAAGTCACTTAATTTCACTAAGCCTCAGTTCCTTATCTGTAAAATGGGAATAATTATTAGCACCTGCCTCACAGAGTTGTTAATAGTATATGAGGTAACGTATGTAAAGTGCTTAGCATAGTGACTGGTACAGAATCAATATTTATTGCTAGAATGAACAGCTTGAGCACAGGAATAGAGAGATGAGCTATAAGAAGGACTGTAAAAAATAATAAAGTAGTCAGGATTGAGCACACTTTTGTGAAAAAGAGTAATGAGAAAATATTGGAAAAAATTCGACTAGGTTATGGGGGCCCCTGAGAACAAAGATAACAAGTTTTTCCCACTGGCTTTCTATTTGCATTTAGAATCCTTTCTGGAAAAGAAATCTTATTCTCAATATATAAAAAAAGGTACAATTAGAACTGCTCTGGTTGGAGCTGGTGTGAAGAATTCAGAGCCCCACCTGCTCAACACTCCACCTACCGTCCACAGCAACTCCTGGAAGGAAACCCAGGTTGGAAACCACGTCTTTTGATGACAGGAAGCTATTGAAGTCTGCTACTCAGGGAAGTGGTATGAAGAACACTTATGTGGCAGCAGAAGGCAGAATGCAATAGAGAACAGAGACACAAATGACTACTTAGTGTCCTGTTGTGGTTGACAGGTGACACGGGTTTGGGATGGAATACAGCTATGGCAGTGAGAATAGGCAGAAAGGCACAGGTACCAAAGACATTACAAAAGACAACTTGATGGGTCTCTGTGATTTCCTTGGTTGGGGGAGGATGAGGCAAAAAGGATCAAAGATGATTCATACGCCTGGGCAATCGTTGGTGTAATCCTTTGTGTCACTCTTCAATTTCCAAAGAAATTTTGTTAAATTTTGCTATATGGTAATGATGGCTAAGGCCATTATTTATGATCTCACAAAGTTCTGCATAGTTTAGAATAACAATACCTAAGTTTATTGTTTAGGATGATAATGGATGTTAATTGATAGGGGTTAGAGTGGAGAGTGAAGTTCCCATCAAGAAGTTTAGAAAATACTGAGCTGAGTAAAGTTAAACAGTCTTCTTTACCCAGACTTCTGATTCTTTAAAATGCTGCTGTGCGTTTTGAACTCTTAAGAGACAGATAGAATAAGCAGTTTCTCCCAAACTTATTTGACCAAGAATGCCTTTTTAAGAAACATTTTAATGGGACTAAAGTTTCTTGGAACCCATTTTGAGGTTATGCTGCTCTGTGGAAGTCAACAAAGGATCTTTGAAGTAAGATTCATTCCGATGACCACCCATTGGAAATATACCACGTGTCAGGCACAAGACTTCTGCCCTCAAGGAACTCAAAGTCTGGTGGGGGAGGCTCACATATAATCCACATTATATACCCACAATATTTACAAAAGGTATGTGTTTTGGGAAGAGCAAGTGATTCATGTGGCTACAAATAAAAATGCTGATTGGGTAATGAGAGAGGCAGGTGATAAGGCTGGAAAAGTAGGCAAGAGTCTTTATTGTTGCTGTTATTAGCTACCATATATTGAATGCATACGCATGCTATGTGCTGAGCATCATACTAAGTATCTTGCATGAATTATATCAATAAATATTCCCTAAATCCCATAAGGTAGGTACTATTATCATCCACATTTTACAGATACAAAAACAGAGAGAGGTTATATAACTTACCCAAGGTCTCATGCTATCTCAATAGCAAACCCCAAACACAACCCCAGACTTACCAGAGTCCAAGGTCTCTGTGCTTAACCATTGTGATATGTAGGCTTCTTAACTCTTATGAGCCATTTAAAGGAGTTTGGACTCTACCATGGAAAACTTGAAGAGCCACAAAAAGTTCCACATCTCTCCTTTGACAAAGTTCTGAAAACACTTTGAGTCAGACCCATACACAGAACATAAGAAAATGACACTTGCTAAACTACCAAACCACATCTGCCTTGTAGGGATGCTCATGAGTCAGCCTCCAAACTGCCTGGGGATTTTCAAATGAAAGACCCTTATGTGTCTGTAAGTTAACTATCCTGCTGGGTTATCTTCTCCAATAACTGTTTCTTAGCATCTCATTGCTGCACCATGAAAATCTTGCTTTATTTTACCTTCTTCAGAGAATCTGCAGCTCTACAATTCTGCCTGTCATGTGGGTTTACTGAGAACTAACTTTCAAAGTCATGCATTCTACGGTAAGTGTATTTTAAACCATGCAGCATCACATTAAAAAGAAATGGCAGTCATTCTGCCCTGGAAACTGTTCCCTAGCATGACATTACTTTAATTCACTGGCTCCTTGTAATCAAGATCTAATAAACAGCACCTTTAAATAAGTCCTACACACAGCCTGCATTGTTACAATCAATTGAACTACTTAAAAAAGAAAGCCTCTGAGGCTATCTGGAGGCATTCTGTGCTTCCCTCTGTTTTATGGCACAACCTTAGACATGATGTGTAAAAAGGTCAAGACAGCATGTAGGCTTTTGCATTAAACAGCAGAACACTAATTAGTTTTAGTGACAGTGGGGTTTTGCTAGAGTGTTCTAATATTTTGATGCTTAGTTTTGTTTGAAACCTACAACTATAATACACAAAAGCTCTTCTGTCTTCCAGTTTTTCTTGTCTTGATTTTTCAACCTATCGTCTGTTTGAACTATGCATGTATATTTTATATTTCTATATTTTCACAAAATGTCTGTTCTAA
>NW_007727671.1:513444-514844 GCF_000696425.1 Galeopterus variegatus
CATGTAGGCTTTTGCATTAAACAGCAGAACACTAATTAGTTTTAGTGACAGTGGGGTTTTGTTAGAGTGTTCTAATATTTTGATGCTTAGTTTTGTTTGAAACCTACAACTATAATACACAAAAGCTCTTCTGTTTTCCAGTTTTTCTTGTCTTGATTTTTCAACCTATCATCTGTTTGAACTATGCATGTATATTTTATATTTCTATATTTTCACAAAATGTCTGTTCTAAAACTTTAATTTCAAAACGGTTCATTTAAAAGGAAAAATCACAGACAATTTAATGTGGAACCCAGTATTTCACATTGAACCTAATATGTCTATTTGTTTCAACCGTGTTTTAAAATCGCAAATGTAAATTGTGTTAAAACATACTGTCAATGGGTTTTAATACTTATGCATTTTAATTATCCAGAGCAAGTAGTATACATTATAAAATATTAAACATTAACTGCTGAGTGTTAAACATTTATAGAAAAGAATTTCCACATTCCCAAATTCCATTTTTAATTAATAGGAGAAATGATATAGTTCTTCAAAACTGAAGTTATTATTTTTATCTTACTATCACTGCATTTGTATCTATACTCTTATTCTTTTTTCTAGAGTATAGTTAAATTCCTAAAACATTCTCCAGGAAAAAGAACTGCAACTGAAGAAAATAACACTATTTGAGACTATTTAAAAATTGATATCTGTTCAAAATGTCAATTGCTGTAAGTAATTATAGTATACTGTAGTATAACTTTCTATAAAATAAATGACAAACTGAATGAATTTTCCTCAGCTAATTTAGGAATTGCCAGTTCCTTGTACACGACAGATTTATCCCACTTTTTGGTATCATTTATTGTTTTTGAAAAATCCATTTGAGGTCATAAGCTTTCATTGGTCACCATCTTTTCTTTCTTTTTTTTTTTTCCTTTTTGTCTTTTTTACTGACCGGTAATGGGATCACAANCCCGCACCACGCTCAGCCAGTGAGCGGGAACTGGTCTCCACATGGGATCCGAACCCTCGCCCAGGCGGCGCACCCTCCAGTGCGCCACCGGGCCGGCCCGGTCACCATCTTTTCAAGAGGTTATTAGGCTAATGTTTTAATAATACCTTCTGATACTATTCTCCCATGGGATTAAAAGCAATCAAATTTGTAGGTAAGGGGAAAAAAAATCCACGTTCTTCTTTGTTCCCTCTAGCTGACTTGGCTGTGGTCTACATAAGCTGAACTTTCATTAAAAGAAAATAAAGTTTCTAGCCCTTCATCTTGTAGAGATAGTGTCTTTATACTGTAAATCAATACAGTGCTGTTCGGTTTGCCCTCCAGCTAGACAGACCAAACCAATATAGTGTCAAGGGAAATGGGAGCATCCCCTCCAAGCCATTTGTCTTAATGGAGGGCC
>NW_007727671.1:516030-547071 GCF_000696425.1 Galeopterus variegatus
CTCCAAGCCATTTGTCTTAATGGAGGGCCCACATCAAAACTGACTTATAACTGCTTCCATGATGCCAATTTAATTGTTATCAAGCCAGACCCAAAGAAGCAAATCCAATTATAAAGCCAATTCTTTACAACTAAAATGGGATATATGTGGGTATGCTGTAGACTCTTTACTATGTGCCAGGCACTGTACTAAACATAGGAATGCATTATCTTATAAGAGTCATTGATTATAATCTCCATTTTATAGAGGAGAAACCTGAGACTCAGAGAGGTTAAGTAAATTGCTTAAGGTCACACAGCTCCTTAAGTGGAGCAGCTGGGACTCTAACCCAAATCTGTCCAATCTCAGATTTTAGCTTCTTAACCACAATATCATGTTGTCTAGGTAAAACAATAACCTAATTCTGCTTTCATTTGTATTCTGTACTATTTCTCAACATTTCCAAGAATTTGCCTCATGATGGCTATTATTGGAACAAAATAAAATGGTACTTTCTGTCCCATATATTCTGCATCCAACAGAAGTGACATTCAAGTCTTCAGGCATCTTTATCTCAAGGAACAGGAAAAAACACACACAGTATAGAATCAAACTAGCTATGAAATTTGGGCAAGTTATTTAACCTCTCTGAGCCTTACTTGCTGTAAAATGGAGGTAGTAATAACTACCTTCCAGGATCATTGTTAGGTTTTGAGCTAAAAATTTATCAAACACTAACTCCATGCCAGGCACTGTGCAAGAACTTTACTTATATTGTCTCATTTCTACAATCTTTACTTGTCAATTAAAATATTTTTTAAAAGATGAACCTATATTGTCCATTTAATCCTCATAATGATCTTCATAATGTGGATTTATTTATCCTGACACATACTTATCTATTAACTTAAAAAAAGTTTAGCATCTACTGGGTGGTAAGGATGCCACATTACTCATGAGAAGCATGATGCCGCCACCTCAACTGGCAATCATTAATAACAATGATGACAGAACATTGGGGCTTCTGCTTTTCTTAGGTTTTTGATGGGGGTGAGGAGCTTCAGTTTACAAACTAAATTGAAGGATTCTCTATTTGGCCTGGTAGCCTTTAAAATTTATGGTACAGAGTAAAGTTATGTTGTGAAAGTACTGTACTTAAGTTATGATTATTACCTGAGGTCTTTTGCATGCAACAAGCAATACTTCCTGATAAGAGTCTTCTGTTAGCTAGGTTAGAGTGGATTTCTTACTGTAATACTTCCTGGTAAGAGTCTTCGTACTGTACTTAAGTTATGATTATTACCTGAGGTCTTTTGCATGCAACAAGCAATACTTCCTAAGAGTCTTCTGTTAGCTAGGTTAGAGTGGATTTCTTACTGTAATACTTCCTGGTAAGAGTCTTCGGTTAGGTAGGTTAGAGTGGTTTACTTACTGTCCCTCAAACACACACACATCGCACACACCTAGAATTTAATTGCATATTCTGGGCCTGAGATTCCTTCCCCTACTTCTCAGTTTCCCAGATCTACCTATTGTTATTCATTAATTCATTCAACAAATATTTATTGAGTGCCTGCTTTGTGCTAGGAACTATTCTGAGTGCCTAGGATTCAGCAGCAAAAAACCAAAGAATTCTTAAACCCATGGAGCTTACATTTTAGAGTAATAATTAATCATGCATTACCCCTGTAGCACAGAGTGGAGCGTTCTGAGTGTGGACTGAGAAGAAAATGGTCAATAGCCACAAGATTTCAAACAGAGCACTAGAAATACTGGTGTCCCATTTGAAACCCCATTTTTCTAGAGAGGCTATACACAGACCTCTGCTTTCTGAATTACAGTAACCTTGTGAAGTGGATAAACAGACTAAGTCACCCCACTTTTGACTAAGTCAGAGATGGGGGGAAAATAGAACTAAGGGCCTTTCCATGTTTCCACCTTTTCTCCTTCTAAGAAGCCACCCTGTCTCAACAGCTTAATGATTCAACCTGTTTCCCTTTTGGTTCTATTTCACCGTCACCTGCTGCTTAGAGCCTCCTCTGTCTCCCTGTGGCAGTAAAGGGGCCAGTACACCTGGCTCTGAAAATCTGGATTGGCCTTTGGAAAGGTCCAGACTACCAACTTACACACACGTGCACATCCACACACACAAACTATTTTAATAGTAAGTCAGTAAATTATTTTTCAAGAATGTAGCTACTAGAGCATCAGAATACCCAATATGTCTTGGTTCCTAACTCAATATTTTTAATTACTGCCTTTATTGGTCAGACAAAATGTAGAGTCAAGTTTCAAGTAATATCTTTTATTGGACTAATGGTAGAATATTGACAGATAAGCTTCGGGGATATAGAAAACTCCCCTCTAGGTCAGTAAGGGATTGACTCTGAGGAAAGGATTTCTGTAGGCAGAGAAGCCTCTCTGTCAATATTGCACAGTTTGTCCGATAAAAGGTATCACTCAAAACATGACCGGGTGTTTTGCTTTGACATTAAAAAAAAATTGAGTCTTGTGGGCTAAAGATGTTATTATGTGGGATGGATCTTATGTATGTCAGTTATCTGATCTTTCTAGACCTACATTCCCTTATCTTAGAAATAATAAAACCAATCCTGTTCACTTCATAGGATTATTGTATAACATTAGTTAATGTTTATAAAGACATTTTTATCATTGCAAAGTGTAAGAAAATATATGATTATCACATTATTAATCATTAACATGAGCCTAAACTATTAATGGCAATAAGTCTAAATTAATAGATATCAAAGAGGTACTAACACTGAAAATTACCATCGTAGGAGTTCTTTAGAATTCCTGTTTCAACACTGATAATTTACAATGTTAGTTCAAGTCAACAAAATACTTTTGAGTCCCTACTATGGACCAGGCATGACAGTTACATCATTGTCCATCAGCATTTTCATTCAGAGGTAGAAGATGTTTGTAAATAGAACAAGATGCTATGCATAGGGAAAGATAGCATTTGTCCTGTAGCACTGTGGCACCTGTGAGGCCCTTTTCCCATAAAACTTTCCCTTTCCAAGCTGTTGGAATGAACACTTTCATTAATGAATCCCTAATAATTTGAAAAAGAGCAAATCTATGGTTGTTTGATGCCATTCATAAAATCCCAACAAGAGATCTGCATTCTGTTTCAGAAAGAACTGTTGAATTCTAAATAGACTCTTCTTTCACTTTGGAATACTCAGGGTAACAATTCCCTTGACCTCCTTTGTGATCAAATCCAAATAAATAAACCAGTAGTTTCAATGTACTATAGAGGAGTCTAGACTTGTCTATTCAAACTGATATAAATACCTCATAATTAAAGGACCATCCTCTGTTACACAGAAGATTAACCCTTTAAATAGCAATTACTTAGACCAGGTTAGTGTATTTAATTTTCCCCCAAATAATAGAGATTATATCAGCTATTGTTCTTGTTAAAAGTTGCTATTTTTAAATCAATTCATCAGATAAGTGCATTCAGGACCAGTTAACTATTTCTTGACAATGCCTCCTTCTGTAATCGGCAGTGAGTCTATGGGATCTCACAACACCAGATGGAGATTTTTTACAGCTCAATTTGAGATCCATATCTAGTGGGGACCGTTAGTACTGAACCAGCTGAGGACTTCAATGAAATAACTGGTTTAGTGGATTGGGTTTGCTAAAGGAATCAGCAGATTCACATATATTGGCGTCTTTTTAAACTAACCCAAATTCAGCAATTTTAGCTCATTTCTTCCATAATTTATTGCTGAATAAATTAGCTGCTTACTGAATACCTACTATGTGATGGTCACTGTGCCAGATGTCAGGTTGCTCACAGTCTAGAAGAGAGGCAGGCCCAGTAACAAAGGCAATATGATGAGGACGGAGATATAGCTGTGAAGGGAGGCCTGGAAAGGCTTCCAAGGAAAGACGAAGCTTGAGAAGAGTGGTGAGGAGCAGTCCGAGTGAGAAAAAGATGGAGCTGTGGAGAGGAGAATCCAGAAGGAATAGCGCATGCCAAGGGCCAGGGGAAAATGAAAGCTGAACCTCATGTGAGGAGCAGTCCGAGTGAGAAAAAGATGGAGCTGTGGAGAGGAGAATCCAGAAGGAATAGAGCATGCCAAGGGCCAGGGGAAAATGAAAGCTGAACCTCATGTTCGTCTCCTAGAACATGTTGCTTTAGGTCCTGTGTAAGCTTGTTTCAGAGCTGCGCAGGCTAGAGGCCCAGTGAGGTTCGTTGGCCGTAGCTCTGTCAGAGGCCTCTGCTTAGAGTCCTAGAGACAGCCTCAGGTGATTTTAGGTCTCTGCTTAGAGTCCCAGAGACAGCCTCAGGTGATTTTAGGTCTCTGCTTAGAGTCCCAGAGACAGCCTCAGGTGATTTTAGGTCTCTGCTTAGAGTCCCAGAGACAGCCTCAGGTGATTTTAGGTCTCTGCTTAGAGTCCCAGAGACAGCCTCAGGTGATTTTAGGTCTCTGCTTAGAGTCCCAGAGACAGCCTCAGGTGATTTTAGGTCTCTGCTTAGAGTCCCAGAGACAGCCTCAGGTGATTTTAGGTCTCTGCTTAGAGTCCCAGAGACAGCCTCAGGTGATTTTAGGTCTCTGCTTAGAGTCCCAGAGACAGCCTCAGGTGATTTTAGGTCTCTGCTTAGAGTCCCAGAGACAGCCTCAGGTGATTTTAGGTCTCTGCTTAGAGTCCCAGAGACAGCCTCAGGTGATTTTAGGTCTCTGCTTAGAGTCCCAGAGACAGCCTCAGGTGATTTTAGGTCTCTGCTTAGAGTCCCAGAGACAGCCTCAGGTGATTTTAGGTCTCTGCTTAGAGTCCCAGAGACAGCCTCAGGTGATTTTGGTGCCTCAGCAGAGCTCTTCCCTAGGTGGAGGAGGGAAGGCTCAGCCTCTTCACACTTGAGGAAAGTAAAGGCATTTTTCAGAAAGATTTGGCCTCTGGGAAACCCAGTCCTGAAAGGACAGAGGGAGTCATTTTTAAGGATGAAATAAAGTTCTTCAGCCTTATTGTCACACTCAATCCGAAATTTATCCTCAGTGAGAAGCCGTGTCCTTTCTCCTCACAGAGAGGAGAACTTGGTTTCTGTTTTCATTTCTGGCGTCACTTCAGGCTGTTGTCCAAGGAATTTCCATTCCCAAACAGCAAGTGCATTCAAAATGTGAAAAGGAAATGAAAGTAGGTGAAGGTAAACTGGGAATAGACACTTGAACTTGGTTTTAACAGAGGGAAGAGTTTCCAAACTCAAAATATCAAGGAATCAATGATTCCACACACAGAACTCAATAGCAGTATTTGATATTCAGGCCATTCACCCCCTCTGGCTACTGTTTTATTCAAGATGCCTTAAAAAAAAGAAGTAGTAGTTACTAGAAGCAACTGTTTTCCTTTTCCATTCTCAGTTCACCCAGTAGTTAGACTGAGGTTGGTTGCTTTGTGTCCACAGGCAAAGACTATGTGTACCATAAGGGATTTTTGTAATGGAGCTATATGCCTCTGGAAATAGGATTTTATTATTTTTAAAATAACCCAAATGCAACCTCAATATAGAGATATAAGCACAGCATTAACATAATGATATCTTTGGTCAGCTACATGAATTGAAACATGCAAACATGTTATCACTTTTTGTTCTCAAAGTTCTATCAATTCAGACTACACATAACTGGCCAGATTTAAGTAGATCAATACTGTATTAATTTCAAGAATGTGCTGTTTCTAGTTATCTGGTAAATAAATATTTCTAATGTTGTTTCAGAAAGATGTATAATTTCCTAAACCATTATTCTTTACAAAACTAGTAGGTTTACTTTTTTTTTTTTTACCATTTCTGCTTTTCATAAGAAAACTGTTAAGAACATGACCTACAAAAAGCCACAGCCCCTGAGGAACAATTATCAACAATTAAAGAAACATTTCATTGCTGAATAAACTCTTTCTCCTTTATAAGAAATGTCACAGGGCTATTTTTTGCATTTGAGACAAATGGCGTTGTCATGACGTGTCCCTTGGCATAATGGCATGCTCTGTTCCCTACTTGCACCCTGCAGAATGAACCCTCCCCAAACACACAAAACAAGTCTTCCTCAAGACCGTCTTTGGGGCCAGCAGAGGTGGGAAGGCAGGAGTGGGAGTGGGGGTTACCCTCTTCCTCCTTCTCCCACCCTATTCCACTCCCCTTTCCCCTCTCCCCCCCACAACTGCTCCACAACAACATCTTAGAATGCAAATGATAACAATAATAATAAATTTTTTTTAAAAAAGGATTACATTATACTAATTATCCTGATTTGAGCATTACACATTGCACATAGGTATTGATATTCAATGCTGTACCCCACGGATATGTACAATCAATTATGCTTCAATTAAAAAAGACCCCCATTTGATTTCTTTTGATTAGCTACAGAGAGAAACTTTCCATTCCTGTTATCACTAATTATTTATTCATTCTGCAAGTACTTCCTGTACACCTACTATGTACTAGGCAGTTTGATAAATTCTGGGTTCACAAAGGTGGAAAAGATTCACTGGCCCCTCCCCTGACACAGTTTATAGTCCAGTAGTTGAAGAAACAAATAAGAGAAAGGACAATTACATGACAATATGGGGACATCTGGGAACGTACAGAGACACAGGGATGTTCACGGGTGCACTGTATGCTCTAAGCAGGGCACTTAATCCAATCTGAAGAGTCAGGGAAACTTTTCTGGAGGATGAGCTATCTTAGCTGAGTGCTGAGCCAAGGGCAAAAGTGGAGAGGTGGGTGCAAAGATTAAAAAAAAACAAAAAAATAAAAACAGAAAAACCCATGGCTTTAAGGGGTGGTGTGATGGTTAAATTTATTTGTCAACTTGACTGGACAAAGAGATGCCCAGATAGCTGATGTACTAGGCAGTTTGATAAATTCTGGGTTCACAAAGGTGGAAAAGATTCACTGGCCCCTCTCCTGACACAGTTTATAGTCCAGTAGTTGAAGAAACAAATAAGAGAAAGGACAATTACATGACAATATGGGGACATCTGGGAACGTACAGAGACACGGGGATGTTCACGGGTGCACTGTAGACAGGGATGTTCACGGGTGCACTGTATGCTCTAAGCAGGGCACTTAATCCAATCTGAAGAGTCAGGGAAACTTTTCTGGAGGATGAGCTATCTTAGCTGAGTGCTGAGCCAAGGGCAAAAGTGGAGAGGTGGGTGCAAAGATTAAAAAAAAACAAAAAAATAAAAACAAAAAAACCCATGGCTTTAAGGGGTGGTGTGATGGTTAAATTTATTTGTCAACTTGACTGGACAAAGAGATGCCCAGATAGCTAGTAAAACATTATTTCTTGTTGTGTCTGTGAGGATGTTCCCAGAAGAGATTAGCATTTGAATCAGTTGACTGAGTAAAGAAGATGTCCAACGTGGGGCGGAGCCCATCATCCAATCCATTGAAGGCCTGAATAGGACCAAAAGACAGAGGAAGGGTGAATTCAATCTCTCTTCTTAAGCTGGGACATCCATCTTCTTCTTACTTCCATCATTGCTGCCCCTGGTTCTCAGGCCTTCAGACACAGACCATGACTTATATACCATTACTACCTTGTTGTAGGCGTTTTCATTTGTACTGAACTACACCACTGCTTTCCTGGTTCTCCACCTTGCAGATAGCAGATCATGGGAATTCTCAGCCTCTATAATCACATAAGCCAATCCCTCATAAAAAAATCTCTACATATGTATGTACCTGTTTGTCTATTTTTCTATCATCTCTCTATCTACCTATCATCTCCTATTGGTTCTGTGTTTCTGGAGAACTCTGACTAATACATATGAATTTCAACAGAAACCTAAAAAAAAAAAACAAGATTGAAAATAAGCAAGCTGACCTTTGAAGCCAATCACTTAGAATTAGTCTGTAATAGCCTGTCTAAACATATATGATGTGAAACGGTAGGAAACGAACAGGATTTGGAATCGGAGAACTGGGTTCAAATCCAAGGATCACTTAGAATTAGTCTGTAATAGCCTGTCTAAACATATATGATGTGAAACGGTAGGAAACAAACAGGATTTGGAATCGGAGAACTGGGTTCAAATCCAAGGTTCTAATTCTTATAAGCTGTGTGACCCAAGATAAATCATTTAAACTCTCTGGGGTGTGGTTATTTTTTTTCTCATCTGTGAAATCAGAATACTAATGTACCTGCTCTGTCATTCTCATAGAGTTGTTAGGCTCAAATGAAATAGTGAATGTGAAAACATTTTTTAAACTGTAAGGCATTGCACAAATGTTAGTAATTATTATTAAAACAAAAGTAGAAGTGGCCTAGCAGAATTAATAGAATTTATATACAAGAAAAAAACAGAGATTATGAATATAAAGTGAAAGATTGTTCCCTTTCTTGCTAGGGTAATGGCCAAAATTAATATCTCAAAGCCTGGGAAATTTGCCAGAAATATATGAAGGAGGTGCAAATTTCTATTTTTAAAAAAGGAAGAAATATAAAATGTGATTTTTTAAAGAAAAAGCAGTGATCAAAGTGGGGGAAGCTCTGTTCCCTATTTAAGATGTCAGAGAGGAAAGCAACATGGTAAAATATACTATCAAAAAAGTTCTTGAAGCACTAATGACCATATAAATATTTTCAGCAGGTAAAGCATTTAACTGCAAAGTTTTTTAAAAAGGAAATATAAGTCTACTGGAATGAAAATGAGGGTGAAAAGACAAGCTGAGGTGAAATGGCTGTACAAAATCAGATGACAGAAATATGTGTAGATAGAGAGGAAAGAAAAGTGGCAGCAGGAACACAGATGCCCATCGCAAGTAACAAACAGATTTAGCATCTCCTCCCTGCCAGGCACTGTGCTCTGTGCAGGGGACAGATAAGGCATGGTCCTGTTCTCTAGGGGCTCACTAGGCACTTGTAGATCTCCAAGGACATTTTAGAAGCAAACAGAAGGGAGAGAGATAATGGGCTTAAAGCCTAACAACAGATGGACTAAGATGGTGCTGAAAGAGAGATCAAAGATATTGGAGTTGTTTATGGAGAGCTCTTTGAAGCAAAAAGAAGATGTCCCTGATTCCCAGCACAAGCTACGTGATCACAGATGAAGAGGGGCCACGCTCTCCTGGGTCTGAGGATTACACTGCTGAGCCCTCCTTGGTCCTGAGCACTGCCTGCAGAAACTTCCTGAACAGCTACTACTGGAATAGAGGAGAAGTGGGAAGGTGTTAATTAGGACATAATTGAAAGGAGAGGGAGTATATCAGGAGCTGTGGCTGCCCAGCATTACTTAAGACAACACCATCATCATCATCATCATCATCAGTCTCTTCACCACAAAAAATAATAATTTCCATAGATATGTCAGGCACTGTACTGGGTGTTTTACGTATATTGTGCCATTTACAATGCTTCTGTAAGACTTACATTATTATTTCTATGTTATGGATGAAGAACCTGTGGTTCAGAGAGGTGAAGCAACTCATTCAAGGTCACACAGCTTCTAAGTGGCTGTGCGACTCAAAATATCATGACCTTTCCACAGGGAACAGAAACAGAGAGGGTGGGCTGTAGTGAACTTTAGAGAAATCATAAAACGTGCCAGTGGGAAAAGGTGGGGAGGGTGAGATGTATATTTCTCTGGATTAAACATAAGTTTTTAGTGAAATAAGCTGTAAGATTTCTTGAAGACCACACACAGATGCAATTTGCCAAAAAGCTGATGAAATATCTGTGGAGATGCTATAAATAGATGTTCAGGATTCCCATGTCCAGATCAGAGGTCAGAGCAAACCAGGTCCTGCACCGTCCACAGGTAAGAGGTGCCAAGGACACAGGTTTGTCTAAGGCAGCAGAGACAGCAGAGCTCGTGGAGAAATGTGGTCCAAGGGATCTGGCTGAGCACTGAGGTTGAAGGCTGAGGGAAAGACTGATAATATAATAATGCTCGGACACAGGTTTGTCTAAGGCAGCAGAGACAGCAGAGCTCGTGGAGAAATGTGGTCCAAGGGGATCTGGCTGAGCACTGAGGTTGAAGGCTGAGGGAAAGACTGATAATATAATAATGCTCATAATAATTACCATTTATTGAGACTGAGGTTCAGGCATTGTGCTAAGTGCTTCACGTAGAATGAGAAGCTGATCCAAACATGTGGCTAAGAACTATGTCTGTGAACAGTAAGAGCCCCCCTCTCATGCCATTTTCATACCTGTGTCACAGGTTTAAAGGAACTAGGCCAGGAACCATTGCCCATTGATTTCATGAACAGAAAAACATGATGCAAGCAAGTTGGCCAGCAATCCTTATGATATGGTGTGTTTGGTCATTCCTATAATAATCTTTATTCTCTTGGGGAATAAAAATATTAAAAAGGAGTGGTTATTAATGGGAAAGCTACAAGTAGGCAACATCTTTTCAGCAATAACAGATGACTATAAATATTAAGTTCTACCTACTGTTTGAAGTTCAGTTCAAATGTCACCTCCTCTCTGCTATCTGTTGGATTCAGAAGGACACAGGTTCTAATCTTGGCTCTGCCACTTTACTGTGTATCCTTGGGAAAATTACTTAAACAGTCGAGGTTCAGTTTCTTCCATTTATTCAACAAACCTAATCAATGTCTAATATGCGCCAGGCACTGTTCTAGGCATTGAGGATAGGTCCATATGGCAGAAAGAAGTAGACACAGGCCCTGTGCTCAAGGAGTTTACATTTTAACAGGGGCTGAGAGACAATAGCAAATACACAAGGTTTTTGGTGATGAGTGCTATGAAAAAGAAGAATGCAGGGTAAGGGGAAAGAGTGATGAGGGATGCTGTTTTATTTGTGATTATCAGAGAAGCCTTTGCTGATGAGTTGAAGTCTGAGCCGAGATCCAAATGAAGTGAGGGAGCAAACCATTCAGATATTTGGGGGCAGAACATTCCAGGCAGAGAGAATGGCAAGAACAGATGCCTAAGGTAGGAGTGTGCACATTGTGTCTGAAAACTAAGGGGTGAGCATGGTGAGGATGGTATATTTTAAAGGCAGACTAGTTGGAGATGAGGTCAGAGAATAACTGGGGCCAAGATTTTGTTGCGCCTTCCTAGCCATAGTAAGCTTTTGTGAAGTCACGGTGATTAAGTGGGACACTGAAAGAAGTGTGCTTAAACATATTAGGTGCCCAGTAGGTGGTAGCTCTTATTTCTATTTTTTTCCCCGACCATTACAAGGGTGAGATAAGAAAGGGCATCAGGATTTTAAAATCTTTCTTAGAAATAACTACCAAATGACAAGTGGAAGAAAATCCTGGATTTGAATGATATTTCCTGTCTCTGATTTCCACCTCCCAATCACTCTGAGGCACTCTTCCCAGTTATGATGTATTAGAATATTTTGCTATCACACCAAGCATAAGAGACATGAAGGTACATTATGTTACATGCTGGGTCCCAAATGTAAGCACCAACAATCTTAATCATATCTTTTCATTTTGCAGCCACAAGTAACCAATTATTTGGAATCTTTTTTAGTCATTTAAAACTATATTGGTATTTTTGCTTTTCATTCCATATATGGATATGTTCTTTCATAAGATCACTGTGCTTTTCAGAGGTTCAAGAATAGTAACTGTTTGAGAACTGAAAATGATGAGGTAATTGCTAACTTTTTAACTGTTTCTTTATTATGTGTTCTTTATTCAAAAATAATAAGTGAAACCCACAGAATACAGTGGGTAGAGTTAGAAAAAAGATTTCTTATATACCATCTCTAGAGGATTCGCAATTGCATTTTGTGATTCAGAGCTTAGTAGGCACAGAATTTAGAATAACTCTGTTTATCTGTGAAAACTTTCCTTAGCCTGTTGCAACTCCCCAAGTCCAACTCTTACACATGGGTGTTGGGTAGAATATACTGAATAAAAAGTATACAAAGGCTTAATTTTTCTCCTGCCTACAAAGATCTCCAAATCTTTACTATTCTGCACAGCTGCCTAGAATAGACAACAGCAGAGCTATTGTCCATGATTCAAGCTGAGGAGGAGTGAAAATACCATCAACCCTTAAAAACAGTATTATCTTATTCTTTTGATTTTGCTGCACACTATAATGTGTTTGTGGCCATATTTGGATCATATCCGGTTAGAACCAGAAGAACACAGGAATAATAGATATCATTCAGATAATAATTAACCATGTACTTGCAATAGCGGGATGTGAAGTCAAAGGAAAACACTAAAAATGTTGTTTTTTTGGACCATGACAAAGAGCTTTTTAAATGAGTTTGAGCATTTTTTGTGACTGACTCATGTCTGGAGGCCTTACTGTGGTCACCAATGCTTCAACTTTTGTACTTTTAATTTCTATCTTTGACAATTTTAAATGCTAAATAACACAAGGCTTCTTATTGCCTGCAAGTACATATAGTTTACCTTTGTTTCCTCTGTTTTCTTTTTGTAAGCAAATTCTACAATTTTAAATCACATGTTTTAGTCATTGTTGCTGATTAGAGGAAATTATAACATGTCTTGGAACAATAAACCCTACAATTTCACCATTGATGTTTTAAACTTAAAAAATCCATCCTATAAATTCAAGCCTACATTTTCCTTAACATGACTGAATTAAGTATTATTTCTTTCACACTTGGTAAAGTCCCAATGACAGAAAAATTAATAACTAAATTAGATAGCATTATTATTTATTTACAGAAAAAAAAACTGGAAGGAAATTTTTTTAAAAAATGCTATCAGTGGCTATTTTGGGTAGATACAAGTATAGATGATTAATTTCTTCTTTGTACTTTTATATATTTCCTAAATTTTCCTCAATGGTCATATATTGCTTTTATGATCTTAACATTAAAAAAAATTTTTTTAATTGTAAAAAACAAGAACAAATCCAAAAATCTTGGTAGGTTATTTTTATGCATTAAAATCACCTAAAATGTGCTCCTACAAAAAATAGACCCTATCAAGGAAAAGTAATTAGTTTCAAAACTTTTTTTCCCCCCTCAAACTTATAACACAAAATAAAATTCCATTAGAACAGATATTCTTGGTAGCTCAGTACTGGAATTTTATTTCATGTGTATAGAGAAAGAGAACTGGGAAATTCATATTTAGTTTTAGCTTCCCCACCTTAGTTAAGATGTCTTAAAATATCCACCCATTCTTCACTGTTCAGGCACCATCTGGATGCTAAGTCAGAGGAGAAAAAAAGTACATTGGGCCATTTGTGGCAAAATCTATCTGCATGATTGATACTGGCTGCACAGAATCAATCTGCTGGGCTACGTTTTGGCATTTTAAGCATGGTCCCTTTCCCTCCTACTATCTGACTCTTCAGAGATAAATTTCTAGGTCTAGAGCTTTACTGATTTTTAAAAGGAACTACCCAAACTCCCTCCCTTTTGGTCTAACTATTCCTCTGCCCTCTTGGCAGAGATGCCTTGACTATTTGGGAGAGCCAAATGACCACTTAAAGACACTCTTAACAGCTGACCCTCTGGTATCTGGCAGTCTGTGCTCAACTCTGCCCATTTCCTTTAAGTTCTCCTCTGTGGGTCGGGCTCTGTTTAACTTCAAAGACAAATACCGGGCACAGCAATGATACGGAGAGGGCAGAGGGGCATGAGAACTGGGCCTTGAGCACCTAAGTGCTCAAACAGATTTTCTTTGTTCTCGACTGGCCTCTAGCTAATTGTTGGTACTTAGCAAATGTGAAATAATAAAAATGTTACTATTAACAAAAATAGTAGATTTTAAGCAGAAAGATGTTTGAGAACTATTGTTCATAAAAAGCTAATGGAAGGATTCTGGTATCTTTTCTTTGATCTTTCCAATGTCCTAGTTTGAAGAGATTTGTTAAAATGTGCTTCCCTTGGAGGGCGGGGTGTAGGGGCGTAGTAGATCAAACAGGAGAACAGGTCCAAAAAGAATTTCTCCTGAAAAGCAAGCCATTTAACATCAAATACAAATATGACAAGCTAAACTTAGAAGACTAATTATTATTCCTGCTCCAAGTATCTTTTCCTTCTGCCTCGGTTGGCTTTGGAGGGGGAATTTCATTGAAGATGGAATATTAGACAGTAGCGACATAAATCTAATTTGTCCGTATACTGGTACTTTGTTTAAATCTAAAACTAAGAAAGGAGGAATTCTTGAGTATTTTCAGTCACCTTTAAATTCTCCTTCCTACTTAAGAGCTAAAAGAGAAAAAAATAGAAATAAAAATAAAAAAGGAGTCAACAAAAATGGCAAAATGTGAAATGGTATGACTGAGTGACAGGGAATTCATAATGGTATTCTCTTTACTTTTGTGTATGATTGAAATTTTTCATAATGAAAAATTTTTTAAAAAATTGAACAGCAAATGATAGGCATTTATGTCCTTACTTGGCCACAGCGTAAGTAGTGTGATCTCTGGAAAATTCCTTAATTATACAGAGAAAGTATTGGTCTGTCTGGATAATCTATAGAGTGTTCCTGCTCTTGATTTCTATGACACTTTCTTCTCTTAGTTGCATTTTTCATAGAAGCCACTGAACCTAATGAATTTCACACCAGAGATCTGGGGGAGACCCAAGACATCAGCATCAGTAAGTACTGGGCTTAAATTCCAGATCTCATACACATTTGCTTTAAACAAGTCACTTAAACAGTCTAAGGCTCAGTTTTCTCCTCTGTAAAACAGAAATAATTACTATCATTTCTTCACTGGTTGTTAAAGACAAGGTACAGAAAGGGCTTAAACACAGGACCTGGTACCTTGTATGCACTTAATACATGTAAGCTATCACTGCTTTTGTGATAGTAGTTATTGTTGTCATGGCCATTCTCTTGCATCCTGGAATATCTGCCCTTGATCTGCCCTTTCTGACTGAAGAGGGAGGAGAAAAACAAACAAACAAATAAAGTAAAGTTAGGGGTGGCTGCAGGCAGATCTTGGTTTTTGCTGATTTTTGTTGAAAGCCTGTACTTTCTTTAAATAAAGTGCCAAGAAGTCAAAGTGGGGTGCTGCATCCCTAAGCATGCTTTAGACACCGGCGTTGCATTAAATTTTCTTTCTCGAGCTGTGAATTTTCTTTCTCTAATAGGTGTTTATATTTTGAGAGTGATTTTATTAAAGTAATGTAAGCACAAGCCTGAGAACAATCTTCCTGGTGAATTTGTGCTTTCTCTTTGGAGGTATGAGCAGTGGTCCCAGGATATTAATGGTCTAGATATTTAGTCTAGTGGACAAGTTAACAGCCCTTCTGATTCCAAAGCCAAATGTCAACTAACATCTAGTCTGGCCAGAAAGGCTTCAGGAAAAAAAAAAAAAAATTTAATCCTAACAATTCCTTTACAAAAGCAACAGAAATTCAACCATACAACAAACCATGAGTTGGTTACCCACAGTAAGAATTCACTTGTATTATCTCTATTTTTCAAAAAGCCCTAAGTGATAGGTATCATTATTATTCTTATTTTACAGATGAGAGAGAGATTTGGCAAGGTATGATAGCTTGTCCAAGGCCACAAAGCTAGTATGCAGAAAAACATGAATTTCATCTGCAGAAGCCATACTTGGAAACATAATAAATTAATATCATCTTCCTGAAAAAAGAAAAGAAACTCATGGAGATACTTTGCCACAATCTCAGCTATGTTCTGAAGCAGCAAATGTTCATTACATCTCAGGTTAAGAATGTAATTAGAATACTCACAGTCATTCTATTTTATGAATTGCACCTTGGTTTTTAAATATCTACCCAGTTTAGCTGGACTTTGTCAAATAAAGACCCTAATTGTCCACATGATAGCAGAAGCATAATCCTTAACATCAACATTTAAAACAAGACTCTTCCGATGTGGCTAAACCGCATCTGACAATTATCTGGTCATTTACGAATGAAGCTGGCGGGAATGATTAGCCAATGCAAGCTGGTTGACAATGTAGAAAAGGCTATCCATTCTTCGAGGGAACATGAAAGACACTACACGTGTTACAGGGTTTTTAATCTTTGTTTTCTGCTCTCTACATGATGACTTTGACCAGTAAAACAGATACTCTCATGCTAATGGAAGTGTAAATTTATACAACCATTTGGGAAACAAATGTAGCAATAGGGAACAAAATCCTGAAAACGTGTTTTCACCCTTGGACTCTAATTCTTCTTCTTAAATCTATGACAAAGAAAATTTCAGAATTATGGGAAAACCTTATGTTCGAATACTTTTACCATAATTGTATTTATAATAGAGAAAAATTCAAAAAGATCCAAGTATCTGATGATAAGCAATAGCTAAGTAGATTAAGGCATAAATACGCAATGAAATAATACATAGCCATTAAAACATGTTTACAAAGCCACCACAAATTACGTCAACATGAAAGATGCTTGTGCTATAGAGTTAAATTGAAAAAAACAAAAAGACAAAACAAAACAAAAAAGCCTGCCTGTGCCTCACTTTCTTCATCTGTAAAATACCTTCTATGTAGAACTGTTATAAAGATTAAATGTTATCATCAAAGTACATACAGTGAGTGAGCACTAAGTTTTAGCCATACGATACAGGTATTATCACAGACTGGATTTGAACCTGGGTCCGTCTGAACCGCTACAGAATACCACCTGACGGAAAGAGGAGAGTCAGAAGGATATGTCAGATTTGAAAAGAAGTTATGCAGTTTTACAAATACTGAGTCTGAGATGACAAGTTGTTCAAAAACTCATGTCAAAGAGTCAGCTCATCATTTTGAACTTCATATTATTTTATATATCTATTTAGTACTTTAAAAAGAAAGTGTTCTGCAGAATTAAATGACAACCAGTATATTCTTGAATGGAAGAGAGACAAAGAATCCCTATGAGAGGAATCAATATTTGTAGAAAATAAAACTTACCTCTAAAGGTGTTCTGCAGAATTAAATGACAACCAGTATATTCTTGAATGGAAGAGAGACAAAGAATCCCCATGAGAGGAATCAATATTTGTAGAAAATAAAACTTACCTCTAAAGAACAATAAAGAAGAATAAAGAAGGGAGGAGTTGGAAAATCATTATCTAAAGAAAACAGGTGAAGAAATTGGTGTAGTCTTGCTCTGTAAATTCCTAAGGGAGACTTACACACAAAGAGTGGCATGGGGCCAGGAGGCGGGCAATCAGAGGCTGGGTGAGGGAATGAATGGAAGATAAACACCCTCAGGACAGGAAGATATCAACAAAATAACTGAGTTAGTGGAATCTTCATGGTAATAGTTGAGGTTTCAAGGGTAACCGTGACTTTGAAAAGAAAGAAACTGATCAATGAGAAGTGGCCAACCATCTACCAGACTTAAAATAGGCCTGTGACTCAGGATCTCAGAACTGCCATCTATATATCTTTTAGATTTCATATGTATAAATATAAATATTATATATATTAGAAAGAGGCATAAAGTAAATGGCCTAAGAAATAGTTCTTCAGGGAATTTAGTAAGGAGATAGATTTCACTTCCCTTTATTATTTTTAAAATATTAATATCTAGCAAGTTATTCATTTTAAGGAGGACACTTTATCTAATTTTGCATAATATGCAATAGGTCATCCCAGGGACTCTAAAGATTTGGGAGGTATTTTAGCACTGTAGTTTTTTTTGTTTGTTTTTTTGTGATTTTTGATTTTTTTTTTTCCGGTGGCTTGCTGATGCAGGGATTTAACCCTGGACCTTGGTGTTACCAGCACCATGCCCTAATCAACTGAGCTACCTTGCCAACCCTACACTGTAGTTTTGAACATAGGCTCCGATCTGGGTTTGAATCCTAACTCCAACGCTTAAGAGATGGGATTTTAAGCAAATTATTTAACTTTTTTTTTTTTTATCCTTTTTGTCTTTTTTCGTGTCCGGCAACGGATCGCAACACTCAGTGTCGCGCCCATACCGGACCGGGACCGGCAATGGGATCGCAACCCTCGGTGTTGCTCCCACACCTCACTCAGCCAGTGAGCGGGAACCGGTCTGTATGTGGGATCCGAACCCTTGGAGGGAGCGCCACCGCGCTCCCAAACGGCGCACTGTAGCAGTGCGCCACCGGGCCGGCCCATAATTATTTAACTTTTTTAAGCTTCAATTTCCTCTCTATAAAATGGGAATAAAATAGTAACCAACATACAATATTACAGTAAAGATTTTAAAAGAAAATATGCACAATAAAGGGGTAACAGTTCCTGGCACAAACAATGAGCTCTGTAAACATTAGCTGTTATTTGTAGCAACACGTTAAAAAGACTCTAAGCTCCTTGAGGGCAGGGACTGTGTCTTTTTTTTTTTTTTAATCTTTGCATACACAATGCCTTGCATAATTCCTGGGATACAAGAAGCAGGCTTTAGCTAAATAGTTATAAAATAACAGAAAAGACAGCAAGGGGGAAGCAGGGAAGGGGAGGCAGGGAGAAGTTTGTAATAATACAGGACAATATGAAATGTCAAATGAATTTTAATCCTAACAAGAGATTTAAGAGGGAAGCCTTTAATCATCTTTCACTTATTTCTTCAGTTCATTTATTCATTCCAAAAATATGAACTGAAAGCTTATACTGTGATGGTGCTGAAGAGACAGAAATAGATAAATGGGACAGAATCTCTAGCTTCACATTATTTACAATACGGCAGGGAATACAGACATTAAAATAATAATTATGGGAGGCAGGAGGGCAGAGTGGCTAAATGTAGTTCTTTTATTTTGTTTTTTAATGTAGGCTTTTTAGAGTCAAGGAGCTGTGGGTAATAATTCAGATCTGAGTCTAGAATGGAGAGGTTAACTGACTTGCCTAAAATCACACAATTAGTTAATCCCAAAGCCAGTGGGGTAAAAAATAAAACTTGAGTCCCTTGTCCCCGGCTCCGAAAATTTTGGATATATAGCAAACTGGACTCGCACTTTCCCTTGCTAGGCTTTTGTGTGTCATTTACCTTTATTGTATTTATTGTGTTAACGATCACCTTTATAAGGGTTGTTTTCCCTATCAGAACATAAGCTACATGTGACTGAGGACGACATCTGCCGGGATGATCACAGAACCCCCAGCAAAAGTTTCCAGAACAATGTTGGCCAATATGGTAGCCAATGAGGTTATTGAACACTTGAAATGGGATAAGTCCAAGTTGAGATTGGTGCTATAAGTATAAAATAAACACTAGTTTTTGAAAACAGCTAGGGGAAAAATCTCATTAATAGTTTATATTGATTATATGTAATATTTTAAATATATTGTGTTAAATAAAATATATTACTGAAATTAATTTTACCTATTTCTTTTTCCTTTTTAATGTGACTACTAGAAGAATTTAAATTACATATGTGGTTTACATTCATGGCTTATATTATATGTATTTTCTTTTTTCTAGCTTTTGTCTCTTTTTTAATTAAAACATAATTGATTATACATATTTTTGGGGTGACTATCATTATTCGTGTACTATATGTGATGATCAAATCAGGATAGTTGGCATATTTGTCTTTACAAAATGTACTCATTCTTTGTTTCCGTTAACCAATTTCTCCCTAACCCCCTCATATTATATTTCTATTGGACAGAGAAGATGCTCCATAAATTTTTGCTGGGTAAATAAATGAATGAATGAATGAATGAACAATTAAGAAGGTTGATAGGGTTCTAGAAAAACTAAAACCAGCTTGTTCCTTGTAGAATGATGCCTGACATCATGATGACATACAGGGTCTCCATACTAACTGGGAAGTCAATAAGGGTAATCTGGGTATTATACCCCGTGTTCCTCAGCAATTAAACCATGAGCAGTAGTGTTTCGTAAAGCATAAGGGCTCAAAATGCCCTATATTTTTCCCTGTCAAAAAAAAAAAAAGAAGAAATGAAAGAAACAAAGTGCCAGTCAAGTGTGGAAAAGCAAAGAAGATTACAATCTTATTACAAGATTAAAACTTCATAACAGAGTACATCCAAGCAGGCCAAACTGAAAAGGGTATGGAGAACATGCATTATATTAAACCATGAGTTATTTTATGCAGGCCTGAGACTGTGAGAATGAAATGAGAAGGAAAATTACAGAGGCAATAGAAGAAAACGGAATTTTATAGCATTTGGAGATAATCTTTGAAGAAAAATGCTGAAAGTAATGCTTCTGATGAAAAGAAAAATGCCCAAGGAGCCAATAATTTTCTAAGCTGTCTGAAATCACCCAAAATATATGAGAAGAAATGAAGAAAACAAACAGGAAAGGAAAGAAGGGAGGGAGATAGATAGGTAGAGGAGAAAAAGCCCCACAAACTGGTAACTCATGTTCCAAAATGGCAACAGTGATCCTCTCTAGATGGTCGATTGTAAAAGATGTTTGACTTTTCATTTTCGAAATTTGTATAACAAAGTGTTACTTTGTAATCAGAAAAAAATGTAATAAATTGTTTCTAATTAAAAGGATAAAGAAAGGAGCAAAGCTTAGAATAGTGATGGAATGACAAGCCAGAAAGAGAATGGGGAATCTGGAACCAAAAAGCATCAGGTGGCTGGACAGAGTCTGACACTTAGAAAGCTGAGATCAAATAGCTGCACGAATGATGGAGTGGGTACCAGCAGGGAGTAGGCCAATGAAAGACCACATGCGAGAAATCAGGACTCAACCTTCGAAGCTTGAGGTGACAGAGCCAGGGGAACAAGACAAATGAACGAACTTTCAAAGCTAAAATGATGATGGATAGACCTGGGGTAGCCAAAGCCTAAAAAGGAAAGAAAGGTCCTGAAAAAAGTCCTGAACTTTATCCGGTTCTTTTCCTGAGGTTGAAAGAGAAGGCAGAGAGTGGTCAGTTAATTGTGCAGTATTTGTAAAATGTTAAGCCATTCAAATACCAAATCCTGTTGAATGCCAGGAAGTGTGTCAAGACTTCGGTCTTTTTCTGTTAAGACTGCCTGTACATTAGCACAGGAATCATTCATTCCATGCATGGTTACTGAGAACTTCACTCTGTTCTAGGGGCTAGGAGGGAAAGGTCTAAAACAGGAACACAAAAGTACAGACACAAACTCTGGCTTTTTTGGTTTCCAGTACCTATAAGCTGAACAAATGAAATGTACATTATGTGATAGGAACCAAAATCTAAAAGCATAGTGCACTATGTCTTGGTATGAATATCTGAAGACATTTTAAAATTCCTGGTGCCTGGAATATATTATATATTTAATAAAAGTTTGATGTGAAAGGATTTGAGACCACTGAGGAAGTTGTAAATGATGGTATGGTCTCTATATCATCTGCATTATTATCAGACGCTCTTTTTCTTCAGCTACAAAGAAGAAAAATAAGAGCTTCAGAAGAACAGGAGAGTACCCAGTTTTCAGTCATGTAAACTCAGAGTCAGACAAAAGGTAAAAAGTACATTCAAGCAGGTAAATACAGACCTAAAAACCATCCACTTTCTAAATAATACTGTCAAATTTAATGATGTTCATTGGTGTACATACTTTAATCCAGATTTGTATAATGTAGTTTTTAAATAAAGTATCCTTCAAATATACCTTGAATCTCCTTCCTGTGTATTTGTTCATGTGACATCTTTGTCAAATCTTCATTTTGTTTACGTGATAGAAACTGTATTAGGTAAAAGTTCAACAGTAGTGTAGAGATCTCTCCCTTACAACTGTCCACATATTTAATAACAAAGCACTGTAAGGATGAAAATTCAGGAAAACCTAGGACATTTTGGGTAGATACATTTTGAGAAAGAGTGGGTGTTTACGCCTGGATAGCATGACTATCAAACCTCTTGGGGATGACCCCAAGACATAGCTTTAAATACCAGCATACCTACATCTTGCTCCTGTATATTCATCTTTAATTTTTATTTATTGATTTCTGTTTAAAGAAGAGTTTTGTCCATTAAGTGGTTAAAACTTAAGGTTATCCATCCAAGGAGTAGAAAATGAAGGTTCCCAGTTTGATGGACAACAGCTCAGAGATCCCTGATGTCCCAAAATATTAGGTTTCTCTTCTAATAATGTTGGAAATATTGCCTACTGTCATGATTAATCTGAGCCACAGCACAAGCTGATTATAGGTGACACAGTCACAGAGCAGTGCCCGTGTTGGTTTCCACACACCGTCAAATCTGCTACAAATGCAGGGGTGAATGGGAGAGAACTGTGATACCAGGTTTCCTGGTGGCTAATAGATTGTGACATGAAAGAAGGAAACCTTTGTTTTAATTCAAAAAACAAAAGCCAAATAGCAAAACTTATGTACGTGCTGAACTTTTTTGTCTTCCTCAAGTGGAAAACATTGACTTGCTAACAACTCTTGGCTGGCATCAAGGGAAAGTGGAGGTATTTGCAGATGTGGAGGAAGACATACAAAACATTTTTCAAATCAAAGGCTTGAATTATTGCACTGGGTTCATGAAGTTTCACAGGCATCTAGACACACCATTGTCTTCGCCTTGGAACAAGCTGCCCTTTCTTTCAAGAAAGAAAACAACCCAATGTTTCTTACACTCAGATCTGTATGTATCAGAGAGCTATCTATATTTTGAAATTCTTTGCATTGTCTGTAGAAGGGTGTGCTGTTTGGACCCGACAATGGTAACATTGATTTTAAGATTTTTGAATTTTGGTTGTACAGAGCAAACAGTGAAAGAAAACTGCCGGCTTTCAGAACTACAACAACAGTGCTCTTACACAAACTCGCTTCTCTCCTAGCTGTTTTACATAGCCAAAGATCAATACTGCTCATTCAGCCAATGTTATTAACCCCATTTATCAGCTTCTCTCTGAAAAAAAAAAAATTGAAAGGATCTTGCCGACAAAGTTATGTCATCTTCCGCTCGTTTAGTAGCAGAGTGGATAATTCACTTTGTTGTGCACCCCCAACAATTGAGCCTTGTTTATGAACTTACATTTATTAAGTGAAAGTATTTGGAAACTGATGGTACATTCAAGCTTGGTTGCCATGGGCAGTAATCATGGCAGAAAGTCATGACCTCCCCGTTATGCAGCGAGTAACTAATTGAAATGATACAAATTACTCCGATTCTCTGTCTGCCAATTTAGAGCCTGGTTCTGGTCAAGGGTCAAATGAACTCCTATTCATGAAACTATGTTTGAAGTAGCTGCCACCATAGCAAGGGGGTTTGGTGTGGCCACTGCTAGCCCTTTGGACTTTACCACATACTGTGGCAAAACAGTAAAGCAGTACGTTCCAAAGCCTACCTTAGCCAACACTTCAAAAGCTTACTGCTGTCACTCGGTTTGTGCTACTTGTCAACAGCAGTGGACATGATTTGCTAAACTTTACTGGCTAGAAATAAATGTTGTATTCAGAAGCCACTTAGGGAACCCATCCTCTTTAGCCTGTGTATTTCATCAGCTCTCTGATATGCCCACGGCAGAGAAAACCAAATGCCATAAGCCCAGTATTAAATGATTCTCAACTTATCAATTCCCATCAAGTGTTATCCTTTTCAGCTTCTTTTTGCACCAGCACACGTACACATACCTGCCAAATATATAAGATAAATTAAAAGCCTAAAAGGTATATAACACGCAAGTTCTTTCTTCAAAGCATAATCAGGATGATTATCTCTGTTTGAGAAATGACACTAAATGTTAATCTAATTGAATCTGGGAAATGTGGCAATAAAAAGTTAATAATTTACAGAGAAATTGTTCTTCAGAAAATTCTAAGTGAATGTCCACTAAATGAATTTCAGGAATTTTGCTCAAAGGCTCATAGGATATATGACAAATGCAATGACTTAATTTGAATATGTTTTTTACACTACCAAAACTATTTGCTTTAAAGAAGCATACTAGTACATGTGTGTGCATAGAGGCACATAGATTTTGTCTGCAAAATATCTAGAAAAAAATGGAAAAATACTTCCTCAAGTCAGCTGAAAATATGGAGATGAGATGAAGCTATTTGAGTGTTTAAACTTTAGCCTAATGATTGACTTCAGGGGGTGTATCCAATACTATTTCCAAAATCAGATTTCCCTACAGTTAATACATAAAGAAAAAGCTTCATTAATTCCCACTGAATTCTTTCCTTTTTTTTTTAATAGCAGAGGTTTTACAGAGAGTTTTTAAGGTGATACAAAATTTACAAAGCAAGGAGGTACAAGGTTAGGTTGGACATCCACTGTAGCCAGTCAATGCTAACACCCCAGCAGACACTACCTCACTTAGAATATTTCCCATTTTGGGGCCAGCCCGGTGGTGCACTGGAGAGTGCGCCGCTTGGGAGCATGGCGGTGCTCCCGCCGAGGGTTCGGATCCCATGTGGAGACCGGTTCCTGCTCACTGGCTGAGTGCGGTGCGGGCGCAACACCGAGGGTTGCAATCCCGTTGCCGGTCCCTGGTACGGGCGCAACACCGAGGGTTGCAATCCCGTTGCCGGTCCCTGGTACGGGCGCAACATCGAGGGTTGCGATCCCATTACCGGTCAGTAAAAAAGACAAAAAGGAAAAAAAAAAAAAAGGAATATTTCCCATTTTGAATCTTAGCAACTTCAGAAGAAGGCAGAACCTGCTGAATCCAGACCTAAATTCAAATCCCAACTCTGCCACTTACTGTGGGACTATGGGCAAATAATTCAGTTTCTCTTGACATCAGTTTTCTCATCTTATGTAGAAAACATTTTAACACAATATCTGGCATAGAGTAAGTGCCTTTATCAATGATAGCTCTTATTATTACAGAAAAAAAAGACTCCTACCAAAAATACAGAACTGGGATAAATTCCAGAACTTAAAAAAAACAAAACAAAAACTTTCAGTTAAACATTCCAATCAATTGAGTAGCTTACTATTATCAACAACTGTAGAAATTTTTTTTTGTCCTTTTTTGAGACCGGCTGCACTGCGCTCAGCCAGTGAGCACTGTGAGTGTACCGGTCATCCCTATGTAGGATCTGAACCCGCGGCGGGAGCGCTGCTGCGCTCCCAGCGCCGCACTCTCCCAAGTGCAACACGGGCTCGGCCCAACAGCTGTAGAAATTTACAAATATTTATTTCACTGCAAAGATTCTAAATCTTAGAAATAAATTTTGTTTTTCATTCATTTGTTCATGAAACATAAGCCCTGGAAATACAACAGTGAGCAAAACCAACATGTTTCCTGCCCTCATCCAGATTACAAACTAGCAGGTGCAACAGCCTTAAACCAAGTAAATCACAAGTGAGGTGAATGTTGAAATGGAGACAATACAGGGTGTTATGGGAGTTCAGAGCGTGGGACCTAATCTGTCTAGATATACACTGAAGAGAGTCTTTACCACTTACTCTTAACTGGAAAAAGCAAGAAAAATTTTGCGTCATGGGTTTTCCTCCGAAAAGCCTTTTTCCATTCTCAGGCAAGTCTCCCCAGGAGCTAAGGGAGGCAGGTACATTGAAGGTTCTTACCACAATGCCCCATCCTACTGTCCAGTCTTATTTCAAGCTGGGCTGCAGGCCATTCCCTGAGTCTTTCCATCTCTGCATTTCCTCATGCCATCCCATTCCTTCTTCCAACCTGTGGTGCTTTTCCCTACCCTTCCATCTTAAGACATCCCAATCCTTTCCATCCTTTAGACTCATCTCCTATGTCACCTTGTCCATGAAGCCTTTCCCAATTCCCCAAGAAAGATTTTATCTTTCCTTCCCATGGATTTCCCAGACTCATGAGTTGGAGACACTGCCTATACCACTCCCTCACTTGACTTTTGAAAATGGCCCTTGAGTAGATCCCTCATCTATTTATATGTGTCTTATATCTCCAAGTAGATCATAAGCTTCCTGACAACAGGAATCAAGTCTCCCACGCAAACACCTAGCACAGTGCCTTGAACTTGGGGTAGTTTAATAAATGTTTGATAATAATGATGATACTCTCTCTGGTTTCACACTTGGATTTTTCAAATAACCAACCCCAAGGAACTGGCTACTAAACGACTAGAAACAATTGAGTGGATGATTCTCCTCATTCTGAAAGACATAAACAGACCACCAGCATTAACAGAGTGACTCCACTCCTTCTAATAAAATCGTACATCAATTAAGTCATTCAGTCAACAAATACCTATTGAATGTCTATTACTTACCAGGAATTGTGTCAGCGCCTGGAGTTTACAGTCTTGCATGTAAGACAGACATTTTAAAAATGATTAAAACTACCAGAGCCCAAATTTTTAAATAGACCAAAGACTTAAGCAGATATTTTACAAAAGAAAATATAAAATGGCCAATTAGCCCAACATCATTAGTCATCAGGAAAATGTAAATTAAAATCATGACATACCACCACACATCCACTACAATGGCTAAATGAAAATGACTGGTAATACATAGTGTTGATGAGGATGTGAAAAAACCGGGACTTTCATATGCCATTGGTGGGAATGTAAAATGGTACAACCACTTTGGAAAAGTTTGGTAGTTTCTTGTAAAGTCAAACATGCCATATGACACAGCATTTCCACTCCTAGGCATTTAACCAAGAGAAATGAAAATATATGTTTACCAGGACTGCACTCAAATTGTACTCAAATGCTTATGGCAATTATGTTTATAACACTGAAAACTGCAAACAATCTATATTTCTATCAGCAGGTAAATGGATTTTAAAAAGTGGTATATCCACACAATGGAATACTACTTATTTATAAAAAAAAAAGAAAGAAAAAAGAGAAAAACAAACAAACAAAGGAATGGACTACTAAAATGCAACAACATGGATAAATCTCTCAAAAACATTATGCGGAGTAAAGCAGCCAGGCACAAAAGAAGACATACAGTATGATTCTATTCATATGAAATTCTAGAAAGAGCGAGCTAGCCAATAGTCACAGAAAACATGTCAGTGTTTTCTACGGCCAGGTATAAGGAGAGAATAAACTGCAAAGAGGCACGAGAGAACTTTTGAGGATGATAAAAATGTTCTGTATCTTTATTGTGGTGGTGCTTAAATGATGTATACATTTGTCAAAACTCACTGAATGGCACATTTAAAATAGAGGCAGTACGTTATATGTAAATTATATAATAATAAAGTTGATTTTTCAAAAACCACCATGAGAATCGACAAGGAGAAATACAAGATGCACAGGAAGGTGAACTACATCCTAAACTGAGTAAAAATATCTGATCAACTGTACTGTTAATTTGATTTTAATCTGATATTGTCTTTAAAAAAAAAAATCCCAGTATGTGTTTCTTCCATAACTAAATTATCATCTCTTTGAGGACATAAGGGGAAAGGAAATTTGTATTTATTAAATACCTCCTATAATCCTGGCATTGCACTAAGAGGTTTATTTAGGATATCTCACTTAATACTAACATTAAACATCCTGAAAGATAGGTATTATTATCACCACTTTATAGTTAATGAAATTAGGTCTCAAAAATTAAGATACTTGCTCAAGGTCATCCAGTTTGCAAATGGTGGAGTCACAATTTGCACCCAAGTCTGTCTACCTCAAAAGCTAAAACTCTTTCCCCTGGAGCTCCCTGAGTGATCGTGATCAATATGTTGCTGTGATTGTGCTTATCCTACATATCCCTCCCAGAACATCCCTCCGCCTCTTCCCTTCTGTCTGATTTCTTCTCCATTCTTCAAGATCCAGCTTAGGGCCCCTTTCTTAACATAGAGACCTGAGCTTCTTCTTAAGTCCCAGACCAAAAACCATCTGTATGACTCATTTGACATTTAATCTAAAAATGACTTATTCAACATCTAAATATTTTATGTATAGGTCTTGTCTCCCCACCAGCCTTCAATTTCCTTGCAGGCAAGAACTATACTAGCTGTAGTATAGTACACTAACTGAGATCACAGTGGCTTAAATTAATTTCTCAGTCATGCAAAGTCCAACAAGTCACAGTGGAGGAGGAAGTTCTCTTCTAAAAGTTTGGCTAACGTAGTTCTATTGTTCTGGCTATTTTTCTTGCACATATACTATGTACCAGCACTGGGCTAAGTGCTTCACAAATGTTAGCTCATATTTTTTTTCCTTTTCCTTTTAAAATTATTTTTTAAACAGGTTTATCAAGGTATAATTAACACAGAAAAAAATTCACCCATTTTAAATGCACAGTGCAATGATATTTAGTAAGTGCACAGTTGTGCAACCATCACCATGATCCTGTTTTAGAACATTTTCATGACCCCAGAGAGATCCTTCATGTCCATTTGTAGGCAATTCTTCTTCTTGCCCTCAGCCCCAGGCAACCACTAATCTACTTTCTATCTCTATAGATTTGTCTGTTCTGGATATTTCATATAAATGGAATAATACAATGTGTGTGTGGTCTTGTGTGTCTGACTTCTTTCACTTATCATGTTTTTGAGGTTCATTCATGAGGTTCATCCACATTGTAGCATGTATTGGTAGTTTAATCCTTTTTGCTGCTGAATAATATTCTATTGCATGGATACACCACAGTTTATCCAGTCCCCAATTGAGGGACATTTAGACTGTTTCCAATTTTGGCCTTTTATGAATAACATTAGCTTACAATATCTCTGTGAGATAGATACTTTGATCTTTATTTTACAAATGAGAAAATCAAAGCTCAGAAAAGTAATTACCTTGCCCAAGTTCAAATAGCTGGTAAGTCATAGAGTCCAATCTCTATACTCCAAAGCCCTTGCTCTAAAACAGTGGTTTTCAGATTTGGGAATTTTTAATTAAATTTGGGAATTTAATCTGAAAATTAAAAAACAAGCTTTTAAAAAAATGTATTTTATAAAGGGCATTTAAAAAAACCAAGTATCAAGCATAGTGTGTATAGCTAACGACACTGCATTGTATACTTAAAATTTGCTAAGAGTGTAGATCTTATATTGTTTTTACCACACACACAAAAATAATGATGATAATAATAATAAAGGAGGCAGGAGAAAATTTTGGGAGGTGACGGATATAATGGCTTCTCAGATGTACACTTACCCCCAAACTCATTGAGTTGTGTACATTAAATATGTACAGTTTTTACATCAAGCATACCTTGACAAAGTGGTTTTTAAAAATAAAATAAAAAATAAAAAAACGACTGCCATCTATCATCAGCATCATTTTATAAAAGAAAGTATATTTTTAACACCTAAAGCAGAAGAATAAATTTGGCTTTATAGAAAACCTTGCTACATTGTACTTATATTTCTCATTTTTCTGAAACAGTAAAGATGAGCCCTCGTTTAGGAACCACTGTTCCTAGCCACTAAGCCACCTAATTAGTAGGGCCATGAAGAATATGTGTTAAACTGTATCGGATAAAATACTTTGAGTTCCTTTTAAAAATGATGTTAGATTAAGAAGTTAAAGCCTTATTCACTTTATCTCAATTGTCTAGAACAGATCTCTCCAAAAAAGCTTGCTCTTTTTATAACAGTATAGCGCAGTGAGGTGGTCTCTCTTCTCCAGGAATAGAAGTTTTTAATTCCATCGTACATCTAGCAATAGTTCCAGTGCCCTAGAGCAAAGAAAAGTGTTCTCAAGATACAAAGACCAATCATTCAGTAAGCACACACCACCCAGGTTAGTTTATGTTTTCATTCCCTAAGAATTGGAAAGTATATAAAGGCCTTGGACGAAGTGTTCTCAAGATACAAAGACCAATCATTCAGTAAGCACACACCACCCAGGTTAGTTTATATTTTCATTCCCTAAGAATTGGAAAGTATATAAAGGCCTTGGACGACAATTCCACAGCAACAAATTTTAATCTAGAAGATTTCACTGAAACCCAGCCATCATGGATACTGAAAGAAACGTTGAAGTCTTGCCGACATTCATTTTGTGGTTTCCATCCATGTCCCAGTGGAACAAATGCCATAATTAGGTCTCAGAAGAGAGGCCAGAGATTGACTGCAAGGTCCCTCCAGCCATGCCTCCAGGCCTTGCTAGACTGGGACACTCACACTGTCGCTCTCTGCTTTGTAGCTGTTTGTGCAAGAACAAAAGGACTTCAGTCTCCCTTGCTATTAATCCAACATCACAAGCATGAAATTTACAGACACACACAAGAATTCATCACTGAAACCTTTCCCCCTTGTCATGTTCAGCTGCTGGAAAGTGGGCACAGTCTTGGATATGAATGTTAATAGAAAAAGAAAAAAAAGAATGGATAGGTTTCTGAATCAGCTCTAGGAGGAACACTCCTCCCCTGCCCCAGCTATGAGTGGACATCTTGGGAGTTTGACCTTTTAGGGGAGAATTTGGGTCTCTCCACAGCATCTAGTTTGGGAAGATTTTGTTAAATTTTATTATCACCCTGCAAGACAACTACTTTTTCTTAATGAATAAAATGTACCCATAATGTAAGACCAATAATTCAATCTCTAAAGTGAATGGAAAAAAAGAATAGCACTAAAAAGTCATAAAATGGATACTATTTGACTAGATCCAAACCAGTGGTATCGACTGGTTTTGCTCATTTAACCTGTCTTTTCATCATCATACACCCATCATTTAGCTGCAGGGTGGATGTGTTCACACTGAACTATTAATCTGTTTCAAAATGCCATAACATTTCCATGAAGAACTTCCTAATTTTTTTTTCAGAAATTAAATGTCTGTTTAAAGTTCATTCCCTCCTGCTGTAACTAATTGAAATGAGATTTGGTTTATCTTTATGACATGGAAATGGGATTGAGTTTCATAATAATAACAATAATGATAACTCGATAGATTTTAGGAGTAGTAGTTAATAATTACAGTAATATGGGGGAGATTAGACTTGTCTATTGCCACCTAAACTGTTCCCCATTATTTGTACAGAAGTGTGAATGTATGTCACATGACCTAACCACCAGGTCCTGATTTTGTATTTGTTTTCACCATGCACTGAATTTTAGAGCAGCACTATAGTTAAATGGGGGCTCAAAACAAATATTCCCTCTACAGTCAAAGAAAGCATTAGCACACAAGCTGAGAAATAACTACATCATAGCTATGATGGAAAGAAACTTGGCTGGGGAAAATACAGATAGGAGGTTCTTTCTTAGGATCTTTTTCCATCAATATACCCAAGAGTAAGTCAAACTGCCGCACTTCAGAAATTACAATAGGGCCGGCCCTGGTGGCGCACTGCTACAGTGCACCGCTTGGGAAGTGCAGCGG
>NW_007727671.1:547809-554225 GCF_000696425.1 Galeopterus variegatus
AAATTCTTTTCCTTTATTACTCTACCACATAAATCAGGGATTGTGTCTATTGGGCTCAAAAGTCAACAGAGAAATCAGCTTTCCCATAAATACCAACTGAAGTCAGCCTACCACCACCAACACGAGGCTTACCTTACCCGGAAGATAAACCAAGGTCACCAACTTTCAACTGGTTTAAGGTCATGCTCTGCATTAATTCATTATTATTGTTGTCATCATTTATATGGTTAACAGCCATCATTTACTGAGCACCAACTCAACGCAAGATGCTGTGCATCACGCTTCATCTTCATTTTGCAAACAGTTTACATGGCTACAGTCCCCATGTGATTTGACCTCTACTTACCTCTCCAGACCACTTCCCCCTCATCCTCTCTGACAAGTCATCAAAGGCCCCTTCACACGGGCTGTTTCCTCTGCCTGGGACACATTTCCCACCCTCGCCCACCCCACTTCACCAGTTATTCTTCAGGCCTCAGGTTAAGTGACATATGTCAGAGGCCTTCCTGGATGCCTCAACTGGGTTAGACATCCCTTATGATATGTTCTCACTGCACTCTAAGCTCTCCCTCTCAAAATATCCATTACACTTTATGAGAATCAGACCTCTACTTACCTCTCCAGACCACTTCCCCCTCATCCTCTCTGACAAGTCATCAAAGGCCTCTTCACACAGGCTGTTTCCTCTGCCTGGGACACATTTCCCACCCTCGCCCACCCCACTTCACCAGTTATTCTTCAGGCCTCAGCTTAAGTGACATATGTCAGAGGCCTTCCTGGATGCCTCAACTGGGTTAGACATCCCTTATGATATGTTCTCACTGCACTCTGAGCTCTCCCTCTCAAAATATCCATTGCACTTTATGAGAATCGTCTGTTTCAAGTCTGGTTTCCTGCAAGATTAGAAGTACAATGAGCGCAGTGATTTTCTGTCTTATTTATCAATATTTTCCAAAGTATAAATAGGAACACCACCATTAATATAAAAAATATGTGTTGTTTGAATAAATGAATGAGTGGGGAAACAGTGGCTCAGAGAGGTTAAGCAACATAAGAGTATTAATTAAGAGTAAGAATTCCTTCATTTGAATGTAACTGGGTGGAGCTGAGGATAAAAACAAGATCTTTAAATAAGCATACCATGATCGCCCTATTTAAGACTGCAACCATGCCCTGCAGGTCTCCCAACCCCCTTTACTTAGCTTTACCTTTTTTCCATAGAACGTAACACTTTCTGATAAACTATTAAATTTAATTATTACTTTTAAATACATATAACTTTCATTATAATTTCTTTATTATGATTATTGTTCATTTTTCTCCCCTCACTAGAATGTGAGATCACAAGGGTAGGAATTTTTGTTGTTACTGATCATTCACTGTGAACAGTGCCTGCCAGATAGTAGGTGTTTAATAAATATTTGTTAAACTGAATTGAAGGAATTCCTAGAGTCAAGATTTTCCTTATCACATATTAAACAAAACACATTTGTTTTAGGTATCAAAGAAGACAAGTTCATTAGTTGTACGAGAAGGGATGTGTGATGTGAATTTGCTCCTGGGCTTTCCCGCTGGACGTCTATTAGGACCTCATTCCACCCTCAACCTGGTTTCCCAATCTGTAATATAAGGGTCATTGTCCTTGTCTCTCCATCAGCAGGAAGGAGTTGAGAATTTGTCCTAGTCCTGAAGGAGAACAACCCTTTGATAATTTTCTAATGAGGAGAAGAAACAGAATAAGCTTATTTACCTCAGAAACTCTGCAAAAAGACCTGGAAACCTGGCAATTCAACTGGCCCGATTTGCAAAAATGTACAGAGGTGATATTTATTAAGTACGTGACACTCCAGAGAGAACACTGCTGTACAAATATGTCATGCTGCTTTGAACACAAGCAAAGCAGGAATCAGATTCTATCTCCTTGCTGTATCCCAAGCCAAGGTGACTGTTGTAGCTTCATCTCAATGTATTTATATCTCATCACCAACACTCATCACCAGGGGAGCCAGCTCTGAGCTGAGCTGTAAAGATTGTATAGGGAGCACACTGCTCAGATGCACTATACACCATGCCTGACTTATGCCAATGAGTTTCAAGGCTCATGCATTCCAGATGAGTATCAAACTCTGTGATAAATAGTAAGAACAGGAATTCAGATAGCAATGAATGTAAAAAAAAAAAAAAAGTAAAGCAATGCTAAAATTATTGAATGAGACTCTGATGTGGGAAGCTGTTCTCTCCTCTCCATCCCCAGTGCAAAGGCCACAATTCATTCTCATCATCTCTTGCCTGGATTACTACAGCAGCCTCATCACTGCTCCCCATGCCTCCAAATTACCCTCTGCAGACATAAGAATCTTCCTAAAATGCCTGTCTGAACTCTTCAATGTCTTCCCAGCTCTCCTGGGAAGACTCCATAGTATGACTCACAAGTCCCCCCATGACCTGGCCCCTGCCCATCTCTCCAACCACCTCCACATACTCTGTTCTCTAGCTACCCTGAACTACCTGTAGTTGCCCTAATGTACCCAGTTCTTTCATGTTTCTATGCCTTTGCTCATGCTATTGCCTCTGCTTAAAATACTTTTCCCATACTTTCACCTACTCAACTCATTCATCATTTGAGATTTGTCTTGCCAGGCAGTTTTCTTTGATATAATTCTATCTTAACCTGAATTAGATTCATTAGACAAATATGTATTTCATTTAACAAATATTTAGTGCATGCTTACTAGAGAAATAACAGTGTGGCAGTTATTAAAAACTAGTGGCTACAGATTCTTTGCTACTCCTCCCATCAAGAGGCAGGGTCTATACCCCTGGAATCTGGGCAGGCTTGTGGCATGGAAATGATGCTATGTGACTTCCTTGGCTAGGTCATAAAAGGTCATGCTGCTTCCACCTGATCTCTTGAAATACTCACTTTCAGATGACTTCTTACGGATGCTTCCTCTCAGAACCAATCTCCAGGCTGTGAGAATCCCAAGTCACATGGAGAGGCCACAAGTAGGTGGCTCTGGTCATTAGTTCCAGCTGAGTTGACCCTTTGAGTCATCTCTGACAAATGGCCAGATAGTTGAGTGAACATCCTCACAAATGGTTCCAACCCCAAGCCATTCAAGTTTTCCCAGTTGAGATCTCCCAGACATCAAGAAGCAGAGACAAAGTATTCCTGCAATGGTAGAATTCTAAAATGAGCCCCCACATCACCCCAACCTCTGTACATATCCTGTATAATCCCATCTCCTTGAGTGGGAAGCGAGGCTGTCAATATGATAGGATATCACTCCCATGATTAGGTTACGCTACATAACAAAGGGAAGGGATTTTGCAAATGTAATTAAAGTCCCAAATCAGATGATTTTGAGTTAATGAAAAGGAAGATTATCCAGGGTGGGCCTGGCTTAATTAGGTGAAAGCCCTTTAAATAGGACCTGGCCCTTCCTGAGGGGAGACACTGTCATGTTGTGAGGAGGCCAAGTGGCAATAAACTGCTGGCAACCACTAGAAGCTGAGGGTAGCTCCCTGCTGACAGCTAGTGAGAAAGTCTGGACCTCAGTCCTACAACCACAAGGGACTGAATTTTGCCAACAACTATGTGAACCTGTTAAAGGCCCTCAGCTCTAGAAAGAAATGCAGCCCAGCCAACACCTTAAGTGCAACCTGTGAGACTCTGAGCAGAGGACCCAGCTGACCCATGCCCAGACCCCTGACCAATAGAGGCATTAGATGTATGTTACTTTACCCTGCTAAATGTGCGATAATTTGTTACACAGCAATAGAAAACTAATACACTGTGCCCTGTATGAATTCTTGACCCATGAAATCTGTGCATAATGAAATGGTTGTCATTTTATGCCACTAAGTTTGGGGTTGTTTGTTTATACAGCAATAGACAACCAAAATAAGCAGTCACTAGAAAAGACAAAAATCCTGTCCTCATTGCATTCTCCCCCCTTGTGAGAGGAACAAAGACAATAAAATAAATAAGTAAAATACGGAGTATATCAGATGGGGACAAGTGCTAGGAGACCAAGTAGAAAAGGGGGATGATGACTTTGTGGAGTGGCTTCAGTTTTAGACTGAAATGTTCAGTCTAGAGGTTCAAAATATTTAACTACATATGGTGAGGAACACTGACCAGGCAGACCACATGCCAACCATGGTACTAGAACAGGACCCTGGAGATCCCCTGCTATGCCAGGCATTCATTGTTTAGTTTTGGGATCATGTGTTTATCTGTATGCTCCTCAACCCAATAGGAATAAAAAGTCCTGGTGTGTTATATCACACCTCATCCATTAATTCCTTAAACCTTCTGCTCAACAAATATTTACTGAATGCCTATTACATTAGGCTGGTGTAGAGATGTGGGCTCCATGAGCACTACCCTCTGATCTCCAGGGCCTTATTATATCACACCTCATCCATTAATTCCTTAAACCTTCTGCTCAACAAATATTTACTGAATGCCCATTACATTAGGCTGGTGTAGAGATGTGGGCTCCATGAGCACTACCCTCTGATCTCCAGGGCCTTATTGTGCAGCTGAAGAAGTAAGAAACATACATGAAGAATACTAAACTGCAGCAGAGCTAAGTTTCATGAGTATTATTTTATTTCTTTGTCTAACCTACTAGACTATGGAAAAGAGAGAAGCTGAGATGATTAGAAAAGCTTCTGGGGGTGTTGGAAATGGAGCTGGACCCTGAAGGATGGATATTTCCGTAGGGACCTTATTCGACTTTGATTGCCCCCTAGTGCCCAGCACAGGGAATGTTAATGTGCGGAATGTGTGCCACCACTAGTCCCAATAGCAGACACAGCTAATAGTTAGGGGCTGTTCCCAGCTGAGCCCAGACTCTTCCTGAGACTCCTCAACACATTTAGCAATTACTAAATGATCAGAGGCATGTGAAATAAAACCTATAAGCCATCTCCTGTAGCTTAACATCTTGGGCATGGTAGGTGCTAGTATTAACTTAATTCATCAATTGTCTACCTAGGAAGAAAGAGAAAACGTCTCCAGAAACAAAAGCTACTCTAGTGAGAACAGGATGGTCTAGGAGGCAAGTTTTGTACTGTGTGAAAGCTCAGGTTTATCCTTTCACCTGTAAGCTTCCTTCATTCAAAGAAAGATAGTCTTAGTTTAGGGTTTTAAAGTCAGATTGACAGAGGTTCAAATCCTGGCTTTCTCATTTACAACCTATATAATCTGAAGTAAGTTAACTTATCTCTCTGAATCTCGGTTGTTTTACCTATTAAATGGAGATAATAATGCCTATCTTGTGTATAACTGTCTTAAGAATTTTTAAATCAGTGTATAAAATGTATAAATCTTATTCCACAAATTTAGGTATACAGAAATGGCATATAAATATTAAATTAAATCCAACTGCAAATCTTAGCCCACCAGGCTGGAAAGAAGTTCAATCTTTGTCATTATGGTGACTCCACTTCACACCCCCATCTTCATAAAGGCACAAGAAGGTCCCTCCAGGACATACCACACAAATTCAGTAACTTACCCTTCACAAGGTCAAACAGAGAACCTATCTTCTGTCACTTTTCAACCCTGTCATACACCCTGAGGACAGGAAATGCCCAACAGCTACCTGCTTGGAATTGGGGCCAGGAAAAATAGTCTAAAACTAAACTAATATCTCAATCAATTATCTTGCCACATCTATGAAGCCACTAACACGTTCCCTGACACATGGCATATGCCAAGTTACAAGTAGGAACTTGTAAGACACATTTTTGAGCTGAAGTTTCTCAGCTTAGGCCCTATTGACATTCTGGACTGCATTCTGTATTGTGGGGGAGACGGAGGGGTGCTGCTCTGTGCACTGTAGGATGTTTAGCAGCTTCCTTGGCCTCTACCCACTAAATGCGGTAGCAGCTACCACACCAGTTGTAATAACCCAAATGTCTCCAGACCTTACCAACCATCCCCTGAGGAAAACTACCCTGGGTTTAGAGCCCTTGAATGAGACAAACAAGGAAAAAAAGCCCCTCCCCTCATGGAGTTTAGATTCTAGTAAGGGAGATAGACAATAAATAAATATATTTACAACATAATTTCAGGTATGGAGGGGACTGATAGTTCCTTCCCCCCCCTGCTTCTCTGGATAAATAAGAGCCAAGAACCATTCTGAAGACAGGCATCAGCCATCAAGCTCTGATGAAAAGATATTTCGTTGATAAGCAAAAATCAGAGAAATGAAAATTAAATGATCTGAAATAACATCAGGAAGAAATAGGATTATCATTTAAATAACCATATTGAAGGATCAGTATTCATCTCCTTTGGACATACTCCTGTGCATGGAAAAATAACCTCATCAACAGAAGCCCAGGACATCTACATGCTAAAGGGAAAGATTTCTCCTGCCTTCTCTCGAGCTCTGGGCTGT
>NW_007727672.1:0-208 GCF_000696425.1 Galeopterus variegatus
CATTTTTATTTCCATGTAATGTACAAAAGAGACAAGAGGCAACCATAGCAAAGACAAAAAAATTTACAAAGTAAAATGAATTAGGCCATGTTATAACTAACTGTATTATAATTGGTAAGTTTATATAATCACACAATCAACACACACACACACACAGAAATCTTTTTAGATATTGTCAGATGGGTCTTCAAGGCAGGAGTTTCAGTTT
>NW_007727672.1:5055-6288 GCF_000696425.1 Galeopterus variegatus
AAAAAGTGACTTACCAATAGATGTTTTTTCATGAATCTCAAAAAATGATGCTGAATAAAGGAAGCCAGATACAAAAGAACAGATACTATATGATTCCTTTTATAAAAAGTTCTACTATAGTCAGGGTCGTGGCTATGTTAGGGTCTGGAAACATTGACTGAGAAGGGGTCTGAGGGAACCTTCAGGGCTGATAGAAATATTCCATATCTCGACCTTGGTGGTGGTTAGGAGGTTGCATTTACAGGTAAAAGTCCTGTATCTGTGTGCTTAAGATTTGGGCATTTAAATAAATGTAAATTATTCCACAATAAAACAAATTTAAAAAATAAATTAATATGCACATAGCTCTCTTGTGATTGGAATGTGAGTTGTGGAGGAAGATAATTCCTTTGTAAGAGAAAATAAGTGCAACTTGCTTTCATACAATACAGAAATGTGTGTTTGATAATGACTTCTGGCATTTTGAAGATAATCATTATAGGAATTAGAACATAATTTCAATGTCCAAAGAAAAGAGTTTAAAAAGTTCAGCAAGCAAAGTAAAATAATTGGAAAATGTAAAGAAATGTGAACGAAATAAAGTCAATACTTCAGTTGTAACTTTAGATGAGAACAGGCTGAATTCTCCTATGAAAAGCAGAGATGATTAAATTCATTTACAAAATACAGTCTTAAATTATTTACAGGATATAAAAGAAGGGGGCAGAAACAATTCTAGCAAATACAGGTGAAACGAGATCAAGAGGTAAAAGAGGACAAAAAGGAACACTGTGCATGTACAAAAGGCACAATTTATGAAGAAAACACCAGTTCCACACATATTCACTAAACAACAAAGCAAATTTCAACAAAATATATTTCAACAAAATATATTTCTATATGTGTATACATGTCTATGTTTGTTCTACGTAAGTTCCTGCCTTTCAATTTTTATATTTTTTATGTATTAAAAATATATGTATATTTTTTAAATATTAGAATATATATGAAAATTGAAAGGCAGGAATTTACACTTTATAAAGTTACAATCCTGTATTATTGTCATTTTTGGTGAAATTTTTGACAACAGTTAATGGTTTAATTTATGCTAAATGAAGCTGAAATATTATTTTTAGTCTGACATTATTTTGTTTAAAAATTACATTGTAACTTGCTTTATAGGAATGGCTATAGGATTCTTTTGTAGTAAGGTCTACAAAGTTATTTTGCAAACATTCTAAAGGTCAGCCATGA
>NW_007727672.1:7427-8664 GCF_000696425.1 Galeopterus variegatus
GCCTGGACCATGATCATGAAGCTTTGAGTTCTGGGGACAGAATATAGTGGCCCCTGTGATCCACACCTTGTGCAGATGAGCTTGGACATAGCTCTCTTCGTTAATGCTCAGACCATGATGGAGACCAGCACATGGAGCAATAAAGTGTAGTCAAACAGTAACCGGGCATACAAAAAACATCACTTACTACATCTTAGACTCAGACTAAATTTGATTTTGATAAATTTTGATAAAAGTGGTTCTTTCCCTGCAGTGTTTAGAAATAAATTTATACTTGCTACATTATGGTTTTAATTATATTTTTATTCACAAGTAACTATGTGAACATTAATTTCGCACCTGTGTGCTTTTATATACTGTTTTCACTGTGCTAATATAACATGATTGGTAGTTTCATCTTGAGCATTTTTGATCTTGCATTATCAAATTTTCCACTGTGTCATCAAATTTTTATTTCAAATATTCTGTTTTTAATCAGTAACCTATTTCTGGCTTAAGTAATAATTGCTGTATCCTGAAAGAAAAATGTATTAAAATATATTAGATAAGAACCACATTAAATATATAATGAATACAAAATTTTGCATAAGTAGTTCTACTCAGATGGAGCATGTTACACATTCTCTTGTTACTGCACAGTCAAGTGGGATTTCATACCTGGCAGGTGTGCTAAGCTGAGACACAAGGGTTTAAATTACATTTAACAGAGCAAGCTGTCCTTGTTCTATAGATTTGAACTTGTACAATTGTAAGTAAACAGACATGCACAGGTCTGAAGTCACAAAAGGTCAGTGCAGAACAGCAACCTTTCATATCCATGACACATTTACACAGGATACAGTTTAATTAAACTGAGACAGCAGGAAAGCTTTTGTTTAGAGAGTTGCAGAAAAATGAGTTACTCACAAAGCATACATTAAAACATTGGTAGTCTTCAGTGTATTCAGTGTATTTTAACATATGTGGTTTTCTTTAATAAGGTGTTTAAAAAATTTAAAAAGAAAAATTTGAAGTAGAAAATTGGGAAGCCAGAAATACGTCCACAAAATCCTAAAATGTTTAGAGAAGTTGAAAACCACTGATCTAAGAAATTGTTTCAATTCTCTGACACTTGAATCTATGTGTTAATAGAGTAGTGATTATTTATATTATTATTTTTCAGGACCTTGTACAATGGAAGACCCATGACTGACCTACTTCAAACTCAAGCGACACATAATCCAGCCCCATCATGTAA
>NW_007727672.1:9675-12450 GCF_000696425.1 Galeopterus variegatus
GTGTTTAAAAAATTTAAAAAGAAAAATTTGAAGTAGAAAATTGGGAAGCCAGAAATACGTCTACAAAATCCTAAAATGTTTAGAGAAGTTGAAAACCACTGATCTAGGAAATTGTTTCAATTCTCTGACACTTGAATCTATGTGTTAATAGAGTAGTGATTATTTATATTATTATTTTTCAGGACCTTGTACAATAGAAGACCCATGACTGACCTACTTCAAACTCAAGCGACACATAATCCAGCCCCATCATGTAAAGTCAGTCCTCATTGTCTGCAGTTGAATATAGTGACAAGAAAATTTCAGGAAACATATTACACTGGTAGAATTGGTTGAATTCTCCTGGATTCTCTTAGATAACAGCATTCGAGGAGCAATCAGAATGAGAGGGTAGAACTTCTTCATTTAGTGTTCTTGAGTGCTTATTTTCTTATAAAAAATTACCCTTGGTGCTCCTCTAAATTATAAAAATAGCAAATAGTTTTGGTAAATATTTTGCAATTCAGAGTATAATCATTTTTTTTATGCAGATATTGTTTGGAAGTGCAGTTTGAGGCAAAATCCCTAAAGAGAAGGTGAAAAGTATATCAGGAGATTACCATTTCCTTTTAAAAATAGGTTTATTGAGGTGTGATTGACATACAATAAACTACACATATTGAAATTTCGTAAGTTTTGACATATGTATAAATCCATAAAACCATCACCAGCATCAAAATAATGAACGCATTCACTGCTTCTAAAAGTTTTGTCATGACCCTTGGTAATCCCTCCTTCTACCCTTCCTTTTTGGATATTGATTTTGTATCCTGAAATCTTTATAAACTCACTCATTTGTTCTAGTAGTTTTTAAAAAATATTTTATAAGATCATCTAAATGCAATGTTGAATAGAAATGGTAAGAGCAAATACCCTTGATTTTCTTTCTGATCTAAGGGGGAAAGCATTTAGTCTTTAAGTATGATGTCAGCTGTAGGTTTTTTGATAGATACCCTTTATTAGGTTGAGAAAATTTCTTTCTATTCCTACTTCATTGAGAATTTTTATCAGAAATGGATGTTGAATTTTGTCAAATGTTTTCTTTTCCTCTATTAAGATGTTTTTTTCTGACTTAGTTTTCTAATATGGTGACATACATTGGTTTCCCTACATTAAATCAACCTTGTATTCCTGAGACAAACCTTATTTGGTAATGACATGTTATCCTTTTTGTATATTCATGGTTATACTTATGTTCTTCTGTATGTGATAGTTCTGTTTTCTTTTCTAGCTCTTCTAACATTTTCTTTTTAGCACTGATTTTGAATAATTTGATTATAATATATTTTGATGTTGTTTACTGCTTGGTTTTTGGACTCAGGTTCTTTGAACTACTCGGATCTGCAGATTTTCATCAATTTTGGAAAATTTTCAGCCATTATATCTTGAATAATTTTTTTCTGCCTCCTCCTTTCTGCTCTCTTTGAGTACTTCCCTCACACATTAGCTCACATGAAAATGTCCCACAGCACACTAATATTTTGTTTTTGTTGCTGTTGTTATTGTTCTCTTTTTACCTCCATTTCATTTTGCATTGTTTCTATTGCTATATACCCAAGTTTCCCAATTTCTCCCTCTGAGTGTCTAATCTGCTGTTAATTCCTTCCAGTGTAAACATCTTTGTAGGAGGAGCTGAACAGACATTTCTCAAAGGAAGATATANATAAATTCCTTGAAGAAAATATAGGGGAAACACTTCAGGAAGTAGGACTGGGCAAAGACTTTTTGAATATGATCCCCAAAGCACAAGCAACAAAAGTAAAAATAAATAAATGGGATTATATCAAACTAAAAGGCTTCTGCACAGCAAAGGAAACAATCAACAGAGTGAAAAGACAACCTACAGGGTGGGTGAAAACCTTTGCAAACTATGCATCTGGCAAAGGATTAATATCTAGAATATTCGAGGAACTCAAACAACTTCACAGTAAAAAAAACATACATCCAGATTAAAAAATGGGCAAAGGAGCCGAGTAGGCATTTCTCAAAGGATGATATGTAAATGGCCAACAGACATGAAAAAAGGCTCAACATCACTCAGCATCAAGGAAATGCAAATCAAAACCACATTGAGATACCATCTCACCCCAGTTAGACTGGATAATATCAAAAAGATAAAGAATAACAAATGCTGGTGAAGACTCAGAGAAAGGGGAACCCTCTTACACTGTTGCTGGGACTGTAAATTGGTTCAGCCATTGTGGAAAAACAGTATGGAGCTTCTTCAAACATCTACAGTTAGAACTGTCACATGATCCAGCAATCCCACAGCTGAGTATATACCCAAAGGAATGGAAATCTTCATGTTGAAGGGATACCTATGTTTATTGAACCTCTATTTACAACTGCCAAGTGTTGAAACCAACCTAAATGGCCATCATCAGACAACTGGATGAGGAAAATGTGGTATATACACACAATGGAACACTATGCCATAAAAAAGAATGAAATTCTGCCATTTTCAGCAACATGGATGAACTTAGAGAAAATCATGTCAACTGAAATAAGACAGGCACAGAAAGAGAAATACTTCATGTCCTCACTCATAAGTGGTTGCTTGTCAGGCCTTCAAAACTAACGCCACCTTAAGTGACATTACAAGCGGCGCCATTATGGGCCCACGAGGGCGTATTAACGTGGCAGCCTATGATGGCGCCGGGAGGAAGTAGGGTGGGAGTGTCTGTGGGAACCTTGCCTTAGCCCTTATTGGCCAAATATGTGCTTCTGCACTCGTGA
>NW_007727672.1:13389-15527 GCF_000696425.1 Galeopterus variegatus
ATATATTTTGATGTTGTTTAATGCTTGGTTTTTGGACTCAGGTTCTTTGAACTACTCGGATCTGCAGATTTTCATCAATTTTGGAAAATTTTCAGCCATTATATCTTGAATAATTTTTTTCTGCCTCCTCCTTTCTGCTCTCTTTGAGTACTTCCCTCACACATTAGCTCACATGAAAATGTCCCACAGCACACTAATATTTTGTTTTTGTTGCTGTTGTTATTGTTCTCTTTTTACCTCCATTTCATTTTGCATTGTTTCTATTGCTATATACCCAAGTTTCCCAATTTCTCCCTCTGAGTGTCTAATCTGCTGTTAATTCCTTCCAGTGTAAACATCTTTGTAGGAGGAGCTGAACAGACATTTCTCAAAGGAAGATATATGAATGGCCAACAGACACATGAAAAAGTGCTCAACCACATTCAGTATCCAGGAAATGCAAATCAAAATCACACTGAGATACCATCTTACTCTAGTTAGGATGGCTAACATCCAAAAGACTGAGATGATAAGTGCTGGAGAGGTTGTGGAGAAAAAGGAACTCTTATCCACTGTTGCTGGGGCTGCAAAATGGTGCAGCCTTTATGGAAAATGGTATGGAGGCTCCTCAAACAATTGCAGATATGACCCAGCTATCCCACTGCTGGGAATATACCCAGAGGAATGGAAATCATCATGCTGAAGGTATACCTGTTCTCCAATGTTTATTGCATCTCTATATACAATAGCCGAGAGCTGGAACAAGCCCAAATGTCCATCATCTGATGAGTGGATAAGGAAACTGTGGCACATCTACACAATGGAAGGCTACTCTGTTATAAAAAACAATGAAATACTACCATTCGCAACAACATGGATGGACTTAGAGAAAATTATATTAAGTGAAACAAGTCAGGCACAGAAAGAGAAATACCACATGTTCTCACTTATTTTGGGGAGCTAAAAATAAATAAATAAATAAACACACAAAACAAATAGAGGGTGGGGGGAAGAAAACAGAATAACCACAAAAATTCCTTGAACTATTCAAGCCAAGTGCACAGTTATGATGTGGGGGAGGGGGTGAGAGGAATAGGTAAAGGGGCATGAAAATCAAGTACAATGTATTTTGAGATGTAAAATTAAGTTAAATTAATTTTTCTTAAAGAATGAGTAAAATAAAAAAAAAACCATAATAACCTTCTTTGTAGGCATTGTGATTTTCATCTCTAGATGTTTCTTCACTCACATGCCCTGGTTAGTACTCAGCAAAACTCAGATGGAACCTCTTGCTTATTTCTCAGATTTTCTCTGTATTCAGCACTCTTCTCTCTGGTCCTCTGTTCTATGAGCTATAACTGCATTGCTCTCTCAAGACTCATCTGTCTTCTCAATTCAGGGAATCAACTGGACTCATCTTGTGTTCCCTTTCCCTGTACCATAGACTGGAAACCCTCTAGGCAACTGCAGCAATCATAGGACTAGCCTCGTTTGTTACCTGTCTCTTGGGCTTCACTGTCCTTTATGCCTAATGTTCAGTTTCTTGAAATATTTTTCATATACTTTGTCTGGTTTTTCAAATTACTATTTCAGGTTATAGCATCAATCTGGTTCCTATTATTTCATCTTGGCCAGAAGTGGAAGTGCAAATCATTTAGCTTTAATTTCCTTTGAGACAAGCCAGTTTTGGACTTATGACCACACTGTGTGAGATGGTAAAACTTAATTGTGTGTTTGAAAATGTATCACTGGAGGAAATGATTATGCACAATAAACACATAACACCACTATTTGAAAAATTTCTATTATATAAAATTTGCAAATAAATATTTAAACATACACACACACATATATACATATTTGGGAGAATAATTGAAATAATTGCCCACGATTCTTTACACCACTCCCACCCCACTCTTTAACATGTGACTTTGCAACTCTTTTTACTAGGAGGTGGAGTCAATTTTCACACCGCTTGAGTCAGCACCAGCCTTCTCATTTTTTTTAATTAATTATTTTTTAAAAAATTTGTGGTCACAGAACAAGTCTTTTTTTTTTTTTTTTCCCCTTTTTGTCTTTTTTCGTGTCCAGCAACAGATCGCAACCCTCAGTGTCGCGCCTGTACCGGACCGGGACCAGCAACGGGATCGCAACCCTCA
>NW_007727672.1:16854-20805 GCF_000696425.1 Galeopterus variegatus
CATCATTATATTTTCATTATGTTTTTTTGTGGTGGTAAGATTTAGTTTCTTTCTTTTTCCTATTTGCATTTGTGTTCTACCAGTGGGTTTTGTTCTCTCTTGTGTATTTGTGGTAGTGATTATCATTTCTCTGATTCCAGATGCTGGACATCCTTGAAGATTTCTTGTAGGGCTGCTTGTGAGATGGCAAACTCCTGCTGTTTTTGTTTGTCTGGAAAATACAGTATTTTCCCCTCATTTGTGAAGGATAGCCTTGCTGTGTATAGTATTCTTGGTTGGAGTTTAAATCTTTTAGTATTTTGAATATATCATCCAATTTTCTTCTGGCCTATAGAGTTTCTATTGAGAAATCCATTGTTAGTCTGACAGGGGCTCCCTTATAGGTGACTTGACACTTTTCCATTGCTTCTTTTTAGATTCTCTCTTTGTCTTTGAGCTTTGCCAGTTTGACTATCATGTGCCCTGAAGAGGATCTTTTTGAGTTGAATCTGTTTGGGAATCTTTTAGCCTCCTGGATCCGAAGGTCTGTGTCTCTTCCTGTACCTGGGAAGTTTTCTCTTGTTATTTCATTGAATAGATTTTTCATGCCTTTTCCTTTGTTCTCCCCTTCTGGAACACTCTTGATTTAAATGATCATGTGTTTCAAGTTGTCTGCTAGCTCTCTTCAATTTTCTTCTTCTTTAAAAATTCTTTTTTTATTTTCAGGTTTTTATTTTCCCCCCCACCGGGGTTATTTCAGAAAAGACTATCTTCAAAATCAGAAATTCTTTCTTCTTGTTCTAACCTGCTGCTTAAGCTATTGGTTGTGGTTTTTTTTATTTTGTTGAGAGAATCATTCAGTTCCATGAGTGCTGCTACATTCTTTTTTAAGAGGTTATTTCAGAAAAGACTATCTTCAAAATCAGAAATTCTTTCTTCTTGTTCTAACCTGCTGCTTCAGCTATTGGTTGTGGTTTTTTTTTTATTTTGTTGAGAGAATCATTCAGTTCCATGAGTGCTGCTACATTCTTTTTTAAGATATTTATTTCCTTGTAACTTTCCTCCTTTACATCCTAGATTTTTTTCTCATTTCATTATGTTGTCTAACTGAGTCTTCTCCTATCTCAGTAAGTTTTCTTAAAATTGTTTCTCAGAATTCCTTTTCAGCCATTTCAAGCATTTCCTGCTCTATATGATCTGGTATTTGAGAATTACTGTATTTTTTTGGTGATGCCATATTTTTCTGTGTTTTGTATTTCTAGTGTCTCTATGTTGATGTCTGGCCATCTGGTAGAGCAGTTGCTTCTTCAGTTACTCTGGAGTAGGATTTGAGGATAGTCCCATCTTCTTCTTTTTCTGCTCTTTGCTGATGACTCTCCTTGTTTGAATGTGGTTGAGTGTCTGGCAGTCTGCCTGGATTGTAGCTGTGGCTACTGCTGTGGTGTCTGCTGCTTTTTTGGCAGCCATGGCTGTAGCCATGGCTGTGTTGGGCCACCTGCACAGAAGTGGTATTTTTAGTGCTCTTTGCTTGCTTCCAGGTGTGGGTACAGCTCTTGGATCCTGTTTTAGAATCCTGGGTTTTCTCTCTTGTGTGCTTCTGGGCAGAGGAGGCTGCCCTCAGCCCAGCTTTCTCATTTGCTTTGGCCAATACAATGTGGCTAAAGCAACACTGAGGCCAGTTCTCCACTTAGACCTCTAGAGATCTGGTACAATCATGCTCTAGGAAGCCTGTGCAAGAGAGAACAAGCTTCGACTGGCTTACTGGAAAGTCAGAAATCATGTGGAGTAGAGTTCAGCCACCCCAGCTGAGGCCTGCTTAGAGCAGCAAGTCTTCAGCTGGACTCCATCTGACCACATATGCATGGAAAAGCCCAGCTATATCAGCTAATCTCTGCCAAATCAGCAGAAACATTTAGCTGACCCATAGAATTATGAGCTGATTGAGGACATTTGTTTTAAACCACTCTGTTTTGGTGTGATTTATTATGCCTCAATAGCTAAGTGATATTGTATATTTACAAATAGCATAGCCACAGTAATTCTTTGCATAAATCCTAAACCTTTAATACAATGGTTAAGTTTTACCAGGAGTAAATTTTTTTGAAGAAATGTAAATTTAAAATTAGTAACAGAAACTAATGTCTTTTTAAAGTAATATGTACAGATTTTGAACATGATTTATTACCATCCACAAAATAGGTGCATTGTTTAAAAGCACATTGCATATGTGAGGATATTAAGAGTTAAAAGATTACTTAAACAATTTCCTCATTTTTCATAGAGATTTACCAACATATTTCTGACTTCTAAGTACAGTTTCTTTACTTTTAAAAAATTTGCAGTTAGTTTTTGTTATAAATATTTCATTTTAAGAAGATATAAAATCTAATTTGCACAAATTGCTCAGAAACATGTATGTTAAGAAGCTGAAGTAGTTCAAGGGCAAAATTGATAAACTCTTGGCAAAAAAATGAAATCACTGGGCTGGTGTTATACGGTGATTCTGCACTGGAGTCCTGCCATTTTTTCCTTCAACCATGGGGACTCTCTCCAAGGAGAGAGACCCTGGAAACCACAGAGCCAGGCTTGTTTGCACACCTGGCAAGCTAGTGGGTTCTTTCCAAAAAGGTTGGTTCATCGAATGATTCACTGAACCGAACATTTGGAGATGAGACAATTTTTGTTTCTTTGTAAAAGATAACTATGCCTGATTTATCTAGTCCTTTTAGAAAATAAAAGGGCAAGAAAGAACTTGCTAATGGAGTTTACCTCAATTTTTAAAAACCTCTAAAGGAATAGTGGTTACCCTTTAGGTGAGATTGATTGGGATGGCATGAGGGAGTCTACTGGAGATCTGGGAATGTTCTAGCTTTAGATCTGGTGAGTACTTACAAATGTCCATGAATATGTGAAAAATTTATTGAGATGTAAAATTCATAGACTTTACCATATGTGTATTATTCTCAAAAACTCTTTTTAAAAGGGGGAAAGTCCAAGAGAATAGGGTGTGTTGATCCTGGAAAAGGGTTTGAGTGTTCAAAGACACCTACCATATTTATACTTTTGAAATTCATCATTTCATTTAGAAAGATAATTTCCAGTAGATATTATGTTTAAGATTAGTAAGAAAACTAAAATGAAGCAATGTTCTTTAAATGGTGAAAAATAATGGTGTTTGTAACAAGTGGAAGAATTAACAATGTATATCTTAATTAAATGGCAAAATTGTAACTCATTATCTTTAGGTAAAACCAGTAACATAAAACAACTGAAATTATGGAGAAATTCANCAATGTTCTTTAAATGGTGAAAAATAATGGTGTTTGTAACAAGTGGAAGAATTAACAATGTATATCTTAATTAAATGGCAAAATTCTAACTCATTATCTTTAGGTAAAACCAGTAACATAAAACAACTGAAATTATGGAGAAATTCATGTTCATAGGAAATCATTGAGAACTTGAGATTCAGGAATTAGTGTTTAATATTTGAGGTTGACTTCATGGGGCACAGTTATGTTTTCCACCTAAATATCCCCTATAGCCATGATCAGGAAGGGTCTATAGCAAGGGCCAGCAAATTATGCCCCACCAGCCAAATCTAGGATAATGTGTATTTTGAAAAAAGTTTATTGTGATACAGCCATACTCCACTGATTGATTTAGCATTGTCTTTGGCTGCTTCTACACTGCAAGAGCTAGGCTGAGTGGTTGTGACAGACACCACATGGCCAAGAAAACTTAAATTATTTACTATCTGGTCCTTTATCAAAAAAAAAAAAAAATGTTTGCTGACTCTAGGTTTACAAGAAGAATCATTCCCAACTACCACCCTCTATAATTCTTATTGTGCTTACACAGTAAAATGCAGAATACAATGTTCATGTCATGATTTAGCACTCACGTGGGGAAAAGCAGGCTCATAAACATCTTTGTATTCATTTCTTACAGCAGTTCTGTGATATTAATGCT
>NW_007727672.1:21087-22704 GCF_000696425.1 Galeopterus variegatus
AAAGCAGGCTCATAAACATCTTTGTATTCATTTCTTACAGCAGTTCTGTGATATTAATGCTAGCTTCCTCTCTTAGCAATTTAATTAAATGTGGACTCGAGAAGGTTAATAACCAATAACTTTCCTAAGCCCTCAAATCTGAGAAGTGCCTATATCTAAACTTGAACTCACATCTGTCTCACTGTAACCTCCTTCCAGTACATGGTGGAACTTCAAAGTCACATTTACAACTTATAAACCTTAGACCTACAGTGGTGAGCATGGATATTCCCCTTATTTTGGTAGTAATCCCAGGTCATATTCAACAAAGTGGCAATACATAGAAGACTATGAAACCAAACTGGAGGAAATATACCAAAGGTGAGCTCTTTTCTGAGTCCTTGTCAGAGCCATTGGGATGTGTTGGGCCCATTTTTAGGAGCAAACATTATCTGTGAGCCACGTGGTGCCTCTGGGTGGAGGATGAAGATGGCGCCCATAGGAAGGAGGGGAGGTGTAACCCAAGATAGCTCCAAAAGGTTTTTATTGTTCCTCCAGTATTTCTGCACTCGTGAACCCTGCGTGATCGCTATGCTCAACATGTTAGTACAAAATGCATGCCCGCGTGATCCTTTCACTGATTGGTTAGTTCATGGAAAGCCCCTACTTGCTTGCTTATGTAAATTGCAGTGTAATGGCAATAAAGTGGAACTTCCCTGACAGAACCCCTGCTGCGTGTGAGTGTCCCTTTCACAGGGCTGGGTTGGCGGGCGGCAGGCTCACTTTTCCCCGAGATCCCTCGGTCCCAACACTGGGGTTAATCCTGTCAGCTCCTTCTCCTCATGGGTCTGTGGGAGGACCCCAGGTGCACCCCTGCAGGGATGGGGTTTCTACTGTAGAGAATAGATGTTTCCTTAATCAATCATCCTGGTAATCAATTACTCACGCAAAGCCTTTCCTTTTCCCTTTCCTCTGTGTATAAAATCTATAAGAAATAAAATCAAAGTCTCTTAATCATAGATTCATGAAAAAATTGATCAATGCCTGGGCACTTGGTTTTCATTTTGTGTAAACTTCTTATTTTTTGCATATAAGTTGATAGTTTTGTTTTATGAAATGTTCCTGTTTCCAATCTTCTCTTATAAAGGTGAGAACAGCTTGAGTCATATCAGTGAGCACATAATTGTTGGAAGATAGATATGAACCTAGTTTTATTTTTTTTAAAATGCCAGACCCAGACCCTGGAAGGGATGAAAGGATGGACAAAGCTTTAGACAGCTCCCCAGGCCCTCTACCTTCTCACAGAAGTTGGCTTTTGTCCTGGCGCAATTCGTGGTTCTTACACATGGTTGAGGCTGAGGACCTCCTCCTACTGCTTACACAAAACCTCAGTTCATCATTTTCTAGATAAAGGAAATTACATCTAAGTTTTTACTATTTTGGAACATTGACGATCTGGGTCCTGGCCACAACAACTGAGTCTAAAAAAATAATTTAATTTCACAGGAAAGAGCCCAGCCCCTTATCCAGAGTGTGTTGAACTCTGTCCCCTGAAACATAAGGGGTTAATCTTGGAGGAAAAAATGAAAATGTGAGGAGAAAGTAGACCCCTATAACAAATTATCATAGCCTTGGTAG
>NW_007727672.1:23547-25395 GCF_000696425.1 Galeopterus variegatus
CTTATCCAGAGTGTGTTGAACTCTGTCCCCTGAAACATAAGGGGTTAATCTTGGAGGAAAAAATGAAAATGTGAGGAGAAAGTAGACCCCTATAACAAATTATCATAGCCTTGGTAGTATAAAACAACAGAAATTTATACAATCACAGTTCTGGAGGCCAGAAGTCTGAGATCAAAGTGTCTGCAGGGCCATGCTCCCTCCAGAGGCTGGAGGGGAGAATCTGTTCCTTGACTTTTCCAGCTTGTGCTGGGTGTTTGCGTTTCTTGGCTTGAGGCTGTGTGTCACTCAATCTCTGCCTCGGTTGCTCACATTGCTTTCTCCTCTCCTGTGTATCTTCCCTTCTCTGTCACTATCTAAAACTCTTTTTGACTCTCTATTATAAGGATACATGTGATCACACTTTGGGCCTACAGAGATAATGCAAGATAAGCTCCTGCTCTCGATTGCTTAACATGAGGCTGGCCAGTTAGCTCATTTGGTTGGAACATGGTGTTATATCACCAAGGTCAAGGGTTTGAATCCCTTTAATGGCCAGCCTCCAAAAAAAAAAGATCCTTTAAATAATAACGTCTTCTGCCATATAAGGTACTATTCAATCTTTTACCATATTACATAATATTCACAGATTCTGGAGAATGGGATGTGGTATTATTTGACGATTCACCATGCAGCCCACTATATGGATTTTTTAAAAGAGTGCATGCAAATTTCCTCACTCTAAAAATCAAAATTTGTTCTGCTCTGTCTCTAGAACTTGGAGAGGACTGAAATGGTTCTGGTGGGTGTAGACTATAATATGTCTGTGTCTGGGCAAGCTGAAATTTCAGATGGAGCTGTGCTTGTGTTGTTACTGTTAAATAGTCTCTGGGCTGTTGTTATATTCCATTATCTCCAAACTTCAGGAAAGCCTTGTTAAAAGTTATAGCCTGTCCTCTGTGTACTCTGAGGAATTAGGATAGGACCTGTGCCCACATTTGGGCCAAAGAGATATGGGTCAACTGTGTCTCAGACTTCTAGGGGTAATATCAATCAACAGAGGTGGCTGATATCTGAGTACTGGGGTTATTCTATGAGAAATGCTGGGAAAAGAGAAAACTGCTACATGGAAAAGTGGGAGGGCAGGGTAGGAACATGGGGTCGTGTGCCCATGATGCAGTTATAAAAATTCTGAAAAGGAGCAGGGGGGCAGTTTGAGGTGGGAGAGGGGAGTGGTTACTCCCAAACAACAGCCCATCAGGCTGATGGATTGAGGCCATGATAATTCCCCTGGCCTTACTCATAGGCCATTGAGTCATGATTCAAAAAGTAAACATAAGTAATATTGCTATTTGGGAGTGAGATGCTGATTTCCAATACAAAAGATATTTTACCTTTGGTTCACTTTGACTAAGATATGTTGAATACATCAAAGTATTAATACTATTATCAAAGAATGGAAGTTTAGGATTTGAAATGATGTAGCTTAATTTTTCAACTGTCTGTGTGATATTATGTGCCACTTGGTCAACTATACATATTCCATGGGTATTTCATTTATGGGGGAAAAAATCCCTGTAATTTCACAATCAAGAACAGTAGGCTTGAGAACAGGAGCAAATTGTGCTGGCTGTTCCTCCAGACCCACCACCGGCTGTCAAATGCAAAAATTTAATGGTAACACTACAGGGATATTGAAACAGAAAGAAGCCAAACTGCTTTTGTAAAACTTAGTAGAGACAAAAATGCAGTTCAAATACAGAATTGACCCTGGTGAATAATTTGACAAGATGTATTGGTTTCTTCCAGGCATGGAATTTTCAGGCAGATTAAATGCAAGCAAGCAAGAAATGGACAGGAAGTGGATGTAAA
>NW_007727672.1:25881-33984 GCF_000696425.1 Galeopterus variegatus
ATGGAATTTTCAGGCAGATTAAATGCAAGCAAGCAAGAAATGGACAGGAAGTGGATGTAAAGTACAAGATAATGGGGTCTTTTATTCAAATATTACAATGATGTTATTTTTCAGGTTTATATGTCATAATGGAAGAGACTGGTAATGCAAGCTGGAAATAGGATATGTCAATATTTTACATCTCCAAACTGTCACCAGCACTTAGGAAATAACAATTTCAGTCCCAGATCTCATGGACACTATTCATATTGCAAATGGGAGAGGGGGGGGGGAGGATTTGAAAACACATTGCACATTATAATTCTACATTGCTGAGTTAACCCAGGAGTATTAGAACCCAACAACAGACACTCATATGAAATAGTGTCCAAATCAATGTGTGCCATGGTATGTAAAAGGCCACAGAATGTTATTTATCTTTAGAGGCGGTAGTGATGGGGCAGTGCATTCATGTTCTGGATATTGAGAATTATCCTTTCATACCCACCCATGGTAGAGTTCATACAAACATCACCTACCACTCTAGGTGACAATAATTCAGAATAACAAGGAAAGGGCTGGACAAAAGAGATAACATTTGTTTATTAACTCCTATGTGTCAGGCATGTGCTAGGTACTGTCACATGTGATATTTAATTTACTCTTCACAATATTAGCAATAATTATTGCATGTTTCTATAGATCAAAACATAAGGTGAAAAGAGATTAAACAAGTTCAGACAACCAGTAAATACAGATCGCTTTATTGATTCTTTTAATAGCATGATGCTACCTCTAAAACCAGTATAATACTTAGGACTTGAATAAGTAAAATTTAATTTTAAATTGTCATTTCTTATAAATATTCCGTAAGTGCTCTCCTGCAAATCTCTCAAGGTAGTAAATCTGTGGGGCCTTCCTTACTTAAAATTATTACATGTATGTACTCATGTATATACAAATACACACACACACACACACACACACACACACACGACAATTCTTCAAATAGTTTGTAGAATAATGAAATTAAAAGATAATATGAATCTTTCCATGTACACTCATATATTTTTAAATTAAATACATGACCTGCAACTGTAAAGTAGACTGCACATTATAAAACTCATACAAAATAGAACTATAAACCAATGGGATTATATCAGGCTAAAAAGCTTCTGCACAGCAAAGGAAACAATCAACAGAGCAAAAAGACAACCTACCGAATGGGAGAAAATATTTGCAAACTATAGATCCCACAAAGGATTAATATCCAGAATGCATAAGGAATACAAAGAACTATACAGTAAAAAAAAAAAAAAAAAAAAACAATTATAAAATGCACAAAGGAGCTGAGTAGACATTTTTCAAAGGAAGACATACAAATAGCAAACAGGTACATGAAAAATGCTCAACATCACTAATCATCAGGGAAATACAAATCAAAACCACATTGAGATATCATTTCACCCCAGTTAGACTGGCCAAGATTAAAAAGACTGAGAATAACAAATGTTAATGAGGATGTGGAGAAAGGAACCCTCCTACACTGTTGGTAGGACTTTAAATTAGTGCAGCTATTATGGAGAACAGTATGGAGGTTCCTCAAACAACTACAGATAGAACTACCATACGATCCAGCCATCCCACTTCTGGGTATATACCCAAAAGAATGGAAATCATCATGTTGAAGGGATACTTGCACTCCCATGTTCATCACTGCTCTACTTACAGTAGCCAATATGTGGAATCAACTTAAATGTCCATCAATGGATAAGGAAAATGTGGTATATATACACAATGGAATATTACTCAGCCATAAAAGGGAATGAAATTCTGCTATTTGCAGCAATGTGGATGAGCTTGGGGAAAATTATGTTAAGTGGAAATAAATCAGACACAGAAAGAGAAATACCACATGTCCTCACTCATAAGTCAGTGCTAAGAAAGGAGAGAGGGAGGGAGGGAGGCGGGGAAGGAAGGAAGGAAGGAAGGAAGGAAGGAAGGAAGGAAGGAAGGAAGGAAGGAGAGAAAGACAGACCATAATAATATGCCGAACTTTCAGAAGGAGAGAACAAATTTATGGCTACTGGAGATAGTGCAGGGAGAGGGGCATTGGGGAGAGGTTGGGTAAGGGGTCTAAAGAATAATTACAATTTGTAATAATGAATATGCTAAAAATATTGATTAATTGCATGTTGACGTGTTGTACACAGGTGATGGTGGTAGTCAATGCTTTACCCCCAAAATATGTCTAATCAGTTATGCTTCAATAATAAAAAAACTGTAAAAACTAAGAGATGATATAAATACTTTTAAACAATTGTGTTTTCTATGCTATTTTATTATGTATTATTGTGATTATATATTATTTATTTTACTTATGAATAGAGTAATCATAAGAATATTTTTGATGGCAAGTATGAAATTGAATACTCCTCATTATTTTTGAACATTTTAACACTTGTAATAGGACAATTTTAAAGTTTTAATCTCAATTTGGCATATAGTTTTATTTATATAAATACTTTTTAAAATAATTTTTGAAATATGTCATACATTAAGAAAAGTGAACAAATCATATTTATATAGTTCAATGAATTATCACAAAGTAAATCTACCTAGGCCAGAAAGAACATTCCCACATTCTATTAGCTACTTTTCTGCCCCCAACGGTAATTATGCCCTCAGTCCTTTCCAAAGGGAATACCTTCTAATAGTGTTTTTCAACTTTACATAAAGGAAAATATACAGTAAGCTCTCTTTTGTGACTGGTTTCTTTTGTTAAACTTTATGTTTTCCTGATTCATCCAGGTTGTTCTAAGTAATGATAGCTCATTCATTTTCATTGCTGGGAGGTGCTTAGATATGTGGATATAACTCAAATTATTTATTCATTTTAATATTTGTGGGCATTTGACTTATTTCCAGTTTGGGTATATTACAAATAATGTTGCTGTAACCATTTTTATATGTGTGTTTTGATGCACATATGTCTGCATTTCTGTTGAGTATGCACCTACAAGTATAATTGCTGGGTAATATGGTAGCTATATAATTCATTTTATAAGAAACTGCCAAACAGTTTCCAAAGTGGATGTATCATTTCATACTTCCACTAGCAATGTGTAAGACATCCAGTTGCTCCATATGTCTGCGAACACTTGATATTGTTACTTCTATCATTTTAGCCAATCCAATGGGTGTGTAATGATAGGTATCTCAATATGGGTTTAATTTGTATTTTCACAATGACTAATGAAGTTGTGCACTTTTTCACATATTTTATGACCCTTTGGATTGTCGGGCCCACCGCCAGCCGACCCAAACAGCCCTAGCCTCGTTCCTTTTGGTGGGCAAGCGAATGGCCCGGATTCCTCTTTCCCTCCAGTCCCTGTTGGGAGGAGATGGGGGAAGAGAGCCGTGAAGAGAGGTGAGCACAGCCACCAGCCCCAACCAGCCCATTAAAGGACACTCAGATGCGGCAGGGGTTCTGTCGAGCAGTTCCATTTATTATCACACAAGCAATTGCTTCTAAAGGCAAATGGGGAAGGGAGGTTTTTACATCCTCCAATCAGCTTAAAGGTTACGAGAGCATGCATCCTGTCTCAATGCCTAGCTATTGCAATCACGCAGTGTTAACGAACGGGGAAGCGCGTAGTTGGCCAATAAGGGCTAAGGCAAGGTTCCCGCAGACACTCCCACCCTACTTCCTCCCGGTGCCATCTTAGGCTGCCACGTTAATGGCACCACTTGTAATGTCACTTAAGGTGGTGTTAGTTTTTAAGGCCTGACATTGGATAGTCTTCCTTTTTCTGAAATAACCATGCAGAAATTTTGTCTGTTTTTCTATTGGATTATTTGTCTTTTTCTTATTGATTTGTGAGAATGTTTATATTCTCTAAATATAAGTCCTTAGTGGATAGAAGTTACTTGTTTTGCAAATATCTTTACCTGCTCTCTTGCTTGCCTTCTCATGCTCTTAACTGTGTGTTTTGATGAACAAAAGTTTCTAGTTACAATTTTTAATTGAAATAATTGATTATACATATTTTATAGGTACAGTGTTCATTATAAATATCTGTGTACAATATGTGATTATCAAATTAACATTATTAGCATGTTCATTTTTACAAATCATAATTATTCTCTGTGTCCCCGACCTATCCCCCCTCCCCCTTTCCTACCTTTAGTAACCATAGATCTGTTCTCTCCTGAAAGTTCAGTGTATTACTGTGGTCTCTTTTTCTTTTCCCTCCTTCTTTACTTCCTTCCTCCTTCCCTTCTTCCTTCCTTCCCTTTCATTCCTTCTTTCTTAGCACCAACTTATGGGTGAGGACAGGCAGTATTTCTCTTTCTGTGTCTGGCTTATTTCTCTTAAAATAATTTTCCCCAAGCTCATCCATGTTGCTGCAAATGGCAGAATTTCATTCTCTTTTGTGGCTGAGTAGTATTCCATTGTGTATACACATCACATTTTCCTTATCCAGTCGTCCATTGATGGACATTTAAGTTGATTCCATATATTAGCTATTGTAAGTAGAGCTGTGATGAACATGGGAGTGCAAGTATCCCTTCAACATGAGGATTTCCATTTCTTTGGGTATATACCCAGCAGTGGGATTGCTGGATCATATGGTAGTTCTTTCTGTAGTTGTTTGAGAAATCTCCATATTGTTTTCTATAATGACTGTGCTAATTTACAGTCCCACCAACAGTGTAGAAGAGCTCCCCTTTCTCCACATCCTCACCAGCATTTGTTATTCTCATTCTTTTTAAATACTGGCCAGACTAACTGGGGTGAAGTGATATCTCAATTTGGTTTTGATTTGCATTTCCCTAATTATTAGTTATATTGAACATTTTTTTATGTACCTGTTTGCTATTTATATGTCTTCTTTTGAAAACTGTCTATTCAGCTCCATTGCCCATTTTTTAATTGGATTGTTTGGTTTTTTACTGTATAGTTCTTTGAGTTCCTTATATATTCTGGATATTAATCCCTTGTGGAATGTATAGTTTACAAGTATTTTCTCCCATTCTGTAGGTTGTCTTTCTGCTCTGTTGAATGTTTCCTTTGCTTTGTAGAGGCTTTTTAGCTTTATATAATCCTATTTGTTTATTTTTTCTTTTGTTGTTTGTGCTTTTGGGTTCTTATTCATAGAACCTTTGCCCAATCCTACTTTCTGAAGTGTTTCCCTGTATTTTCTTTATGGTTTGGGGTCTTATATTTAAATTTTTAATCCATTTTGAGTTGATTTTGGTATATGGTGAGAGGTATAGGTCTAGTTTCATTCTTCTGCATATGCATCTCCAATTTTCCCAGGATCATTTATTGAAGAGGCAATCTTTGCCCCAATGTATGTTCCTGTTGCCTTTGTCAAAGATCAGTTGGTTGTAAACATGTGAGTTGAGTCCAGGTTCTCTATTCTGTTCCATTGGTCTGAATGTCTGTTTTTATCTAATATCATGCTGTTTTGGGTACTATAGCTTTGTAGTATAATTTGAAGTTAGGTAGTGTTATGCCTCTGGCTTTATTTATTTGTTTATTTATTTGCTCAGGATTGCTTTAGCTATTTGTGGTCTTTTGTCCTGTATGAATGTCAGGATTTTTTTTTTTTTTTCTATTTCTGTGAAGAATGTCATTAGTATTTTGATAGGGATTGCATTGAATCTGTAGATAGCTTTGGGTAGTATGGATATTTTCACAATGTTAATTCTTCCAAACCAAGGGCATGGGATGTCTTTCCACCTTTTTGTGTCCTCTTTAAATTCTTTCAGTAATGTTTAGTAGTTCTTGTTGAAGCAGTCTTTCACCTTCTTGGTTAGGTTGATTTCTGGGTATTTCATTTTTTTGGTGGCTATTGAAAATGGGCTTGTTTTCTTGATTTCTTTTTCTGCTAGTTTGTTATTGGAGTATAAAAATTCTACTCATTTTTGCATGTTGATTTTGTATGCTGCAACATTACTGAAATTGCTAATCTGTTCTGAGAGATTTGTGGTAGAGTCTTTAGGTTTTTCTCTATATAGGATCATGTCATCTGCAAGCAGGGATGGTTTGACTTTGTCTCCAATCTGGATGTGTTTTATTTCTTTCCCTTGCCTGATTGCTCTGGCTAGTTCTTCCAATACTGTGTTAAATAGAAGTGGTAACAATGGACATCCTTGTCTTGTTCTTGTTCTTAAGGGAAAAACTTTCAGCTTTTCCCCATTCAGGATGATATTGGTGATTGGCTTGTGGGCTTTTATTGTGTTGATATACTTTCCTTCTATACCTAATTTGCTAAGAGTTTATTTTGAAGGGATGTTGAAGTTTATCAAATGCTTTTCCTGTATCTATTGAGATAATCATATAGTCTTTGTCCTTGATTTTGCTGATGTGGTGTATCACATTTATTGACTTGCATATGTTGAGCCATCCTTGACTCCCAGGGATGAATCCTACTTGATCATAGTGTATAATTTTTTGATGTGTTCTGTATTCTGATTGCTAATATTTTGTTAAGGATTTTATGTCTGTATTCATCAGAGATATTGGCCTGTAGTTTTCTTTTTTTGTTTTATCTTTGTCAGGCTTTGGTATCTGGGTGATACTGGCCTCATAGAAAGAATGGGAGAGTGACTTCTGTTTCAATTGTTTGGAATAGTTTGAAGAGAATTGGTATTAATTCCTCCTTAAAGGATTGGTAGACGGGCCGGCCCGGTGGCGCACTGCGCTAGTGCGCCGCTTGTGAAGCGCGGAGGTGCTCCCGCCGAGGGTTCGGATCCCACATACAGACCGGTTCCCGCTTACTGGCTGAGCGAGGCGCGGGGGCGACACCGAGGGTTGCGATCCCATTGCCGGTCCCGGTCCGGTACAGAGGCGACACTGAGGGTTGCAATCCATTGCCGGACACGGAAAAAAAGACAAAAAAAAAAAAAGGATTGGTAGAATTCAGCGGTAATGCTGTCCAGTCCTAGTCTTTTCTTTGTTAGGAGACTGCTGATTACTGCTTCAATCTCTTTGCTTGTTATTGGTCTGTTCAGGTTTTCTATGTCTTCTTGGGTCAGTCTTGATTGTATGTGTCCAGAAATTTATCGATCTCCTCCAGGTTTTCAGATTTATTGGAGTATAGTTGTTTGTCATAGTTGCTTATAATTCTTTGTATTTCTGTGGTTATAATGTCTCCTTTTTCATTTCTGATTTTTGTTATTTGGGTCTTCTCTCTTTTTTTTGTTAAGCTAGCTAATAGTTTGTCTATTTTGTTTATTGTCTCAAAAAAAACCAATTTTTGATATCATTGATCTTCTGAATTGTTTTGGGGGTCTCCATTTCATTTAGTTCTGCTCTGATTTTATTATTTCTTTCCATCTGCTAATTTGGGGATTGGAATGTTCTTGTGTTTTTGAAATGTAATGTTAGGTTGTTTATTTGAAATCTTTCCATTCTTTTGATGAAAGTGGGTGGGTTTTTTGCAATATACTTCCATCTTAGCAGTGCTTTTGTAGTCCCACAGGTTTTGGTATGATGTGTCTTTATTTTTATTAGTTTCAAGAAAATTTTTGTTACTTATCTATTTCTTTATGGTTAGTGCATTTTGTTTGAGAATTTTTTTCATACCCCAGTCAAATCAAGGCATTCTCCTACATTATATCTTAGAAGCTTTATTTTTCTTACCATTTACATTTTGTTCTACAATCATGATCAGCCTGGAATTGATTTTCTATAGATGAAGGTAGGGTAAAATTTGTATTTTTCTACATGGATAGTCAATTGACCCAACAGCAATAACTGGAAAAAACATTTTTTACATACTCTTCTACAGTGTCTCCTTTGTCATAAATCAACTATTTGTCATGCATAGGTATGTTTTTAAACTCTGTATCCTGTTACATTGATCTGTCTATCCTCAGACAATCCCACTGTGACTTAATTACAGAGGCTTTATTTTGATAACAGGTAGTATGTCTTCATATGCAGAAGGCTGATCTTTCAGATTATTTTGTTTGCTCTTGTTCCTAATCACTTGCCCCTATTTACATATAAATTTTATTATCAGCTTGTTCATTTCCCCAAAAAAGTGGCGGTTTCTGAAGGGATTTCATTGAACCTATGAATTAAATGGAGGAGTATTAATGACAAAATAT
>NW_007727672.1:34229-35609 GCF_000696425.1 Galeopterus variegatus
TTAAGTTGTAGGGTTTGTAAGGGCTTTGGTAAAAATACCTGTGCTTTTGGATAACAACAAAAATGTATATACTATAGGGATAAAAACTTAAACACACCAAAAGAATGGATGGTGTTTACAGCATCTGACTTATGATCTCTATCATGGGGCTAAAGGTAATCTAGCAGGAATTATTCAGGATCTTCAGTGACTAAGTAAAAATAAATAATTAAAAAATGATGGTTTAATTGTTTTTTGATAGAATATAGGATTGAAATGATTCTATAAATTGATGTAACATTCAGTGAACTTGTTAAATCCACTTATTAATACAAATAGTATATGTGTAGATTATTTTGAATTTTCTATGTACACAATGATTTCATCTGGAAATAATGACAATTTTATTTCTTCTTTCTGATTCTTTCACCTTCTTCTTTTATTCTTTCCTATTGCACTGACTAGGTCTCCAGAACAATGATGCTTAGAAGATATGATAGCAGGTATCTTTGTCTCATTCCTAATATCACAGAGAAAGCTTGCTTAGACACTCTTTATCAGATTCCAAATTCCTTTCTATTCCTAGCTGGCTATGAGGGTTTTTTTGTGAATACTGAGTTTTATCAAATAATTTCTCAGCATTTTTTGAGGTGCTCTATCCTTTATTCTTTCCCTGTGGTGAATTTCATCAATTAAACTTTGAACTTATATCACCCTACATTCTTAGAACAACCACCACTTCGTCATGATATATTATTATTCTAATTATATATTGCTAGGTTTTGGTTGTTATTTTGTTTATGTTTGCATCAATGTTGATGAGTGAAATTGGCCTATAATTTTTTTCTCTTGTAATGTCCTCATTAGATTTTAGTATCCAGGTTATACTGACTGTACAAAAAGAGGTCTAGTGAGTTTCCTCTCTTTCTATTGTCTAGAATAATTTGTTTAAGATTGGTCTTATTTCTTCTTTAAACAGTTGGTAGAAATCATAGGTGAAGCCATTTGGAGTCTGAAGTTTCCTTTGTGGAAAGGTTTTTTTCTTCTTAAACTTTTAGACAACTATCAGAATCATTGAATTTTTTATTTTTTTCTTATATCAGATTTGGCAAGATTTACTTTCTCAGGAGCTTAACCATTGTACCTAGATTTTCCTTTTTTTTCCTTTTTTCTTTTTTGGCCAGGAAGTTTTTCATAATATTCTTCTGTTATCTTTTGCTTATAAAGGTGTCCCAGTTTTTATTTTATATGTTCGTGTTTTGTGTCTTTTCCTTTGTTTCTTGATCTATCTTGTCAGAGGTTTTTCAATTTATTTAGTCTTTCCAAAAAAGCAACTTTTGAGGGCCGGCCTGTGGCTCACTCGGTAGAGTGTGGTGCTGATAACACCAAGGCCACGGGTTC
>NW_007727672.1:36333-38712 GCF_000696425.1 Galeopterus variegatus
AGCGTGGTGCTGACAACACCAAGCCAAGGGTTGAGATCCCCTTACTGGTCATCTTTTTTTATTTTTTTATTTTTTTATTTTTTTATTTTTTTTGGTCTTTTGTCTTTTTCCGTGTCCAGCAATGGATCGCAACCCTCAGCGTTGCCCCCGCACCGGACCGGGGACCGGCAACGGGATCGGTGCTGATAACACCAAGGCCACGGGTTCGGATCCTATATAGGGATGGCCGGTGTGCTCACTGGCTGAGCGTGGTGCTGACAACACCAAGCCAAGGGTTGAGATCCCCTTACTGGTCATCTTTTTTTTTTTTTAAAAATAAAGCAACTTTTGGATTTGTTAATTTCTTCTACTTTATATTTACATTTTAGTTTCATCAATTTCTTCATCAATCTTTATTATTTTCTTCCTTCTCTTTCAGATGTTATTTTCCATTTTTTTCTAACTTCTTGAGATGAATGCTTAGAGAATTGATTTTCAGTTTTTCTTCTTTTTTGTGGCTATAATTTTATGGCTATAAAATTCCCTCTACTCATAGATTGAGCTATGTTCCATTAAGTTTTGATTTGTCTTATTTTTATAATCTTATTTCAAACTGCTTTCCATTTTTCATTTACTCATGGATAACTTAGAAATTCATTGTTTAATGTCTACACATATAAGAATTTTCTAGGTTTTTTTCTTTTTTTCTGCTATTGATTTTTAGCTGAATTCTATGCTGACCAGAGAATGTACTATGTATAAATTTAATCTTATAAAATTTGCTTAGATTTGCCAAGCATATGATCCATTTTGGTAAGTATTTTGTGTGCACTTGAAAATAACATTAATTAAGGTGGTGTTGAGTACAGTATTGTAAATATGCCATTAGGTCAGATTTATTAATAGCATATTTTACTTTCACTATAATCTTACTTATATTTTGTCTGCTTATTTTATCATATACTGAAAGAGTTGTACTAAAATCTCCTGCTATGAGTATGTATTATTTATTTTCCCTTTTACTTCTGTCATATTGCAGTTAGCATATTTTGAAGCTGTATTATTAGGTATCCTGTTATACCTCATTCATTACAAAGTTTTATGAGTGTTATAAAGTTTTGACTTCTTCAAAGAATATAATCCATAAATTAATGCAACCAGAAACGTATAAAACCACAATACATGGCATTATAATGAATGTTTACAACTAAATGGGGAAACCAAAGTCAGCCTATCTGAATCCTGAGTCTCCTACTTTTCCCTCATGAGCTAAGTGAACATGTGACCCACTGCCATCTGGATCAAGAGAAGCCTCCAACTTTAACTGGTATTTTAGTTTAGGATTTAGTATAGAGCATTTTATATTCTCTTGTTTAAAATGTTTTCATCAGATGAAAAGAACCTCTCTAACTCTTTTTTTTTTNCACACACACACACACACACACATATATATTTACATATCTTTACATATTTTTTGTTGTGTAAAAGGGGTACAATTATTAAAGGGCATGAAAAAATAATAAAACCTTAGTGCAGGAGATACAACTTAGCTTCAGTAACTAGAAAAATATTGGGATCTGAGGGTCTCCCTCTCCAAGGGCGCCTATTTTCCCATCTCTGGTTTGTTTTGCCCATTATCTTCACAATTCTTTCTCTCAACTATCTTATCCTGCTTAGAGTATGGAAAGCCTGAATATGCCACCCCAATATATGCCTCTTTGGCATGAGGATTGTTGAGCTGATGGCAGATAAGAAGCAGCAATGTAGGAAAGTTCTCTGTTCTCTATTTGCCTAAAATCAGGACATAAATTTACAAAGGCAAAAGATTCTACCTCCTCTTTCTACCAGGGAGAACAAAGGTTAACTGCCAATGACAACTTTAGACCCTATGGCTTGGAGATGGCACCAAAGGAATCCACATGAGCAAACTCTACTATCATTTACCTGCCATTTATTTGCCTTCCCATAAGTTGCCACTCGTAGGGACTCAAAGTCCTTTTCCTTTTTTTTTCTCACTTTTCTAAAAATTTACAGTTTTTTGTTGAAGATGGTGTATAAGCTAGAATTCAAAGCTACCTCTTTCAGAATTACTCATTACTTGGATATCTCCTTGGAAATATAGATGGAAATAAAAACCTGTTTTTCTCTTGTTAATCTACCTTTTGTTACAGGGGTGTGTTCCAACTAAGAACTTATATGAGTTGAGGAAAAAAATTAACTTTCCTCCCCAACAAGAGCCTAATGCGGCTTCCATGTCCATCTCTCTTCAGCTGGCTCTGGTTTCTTACATACCGTTTTTATTATCCTTTGGGTTGATTTAGGCTATCTGTTTAAGCCACGTGTTAAATATTAGCTTTCTGGTCAAGTGATGGCAAACAATGTAGTACCAACTACCATTGT
>NW_007727672.1:39436-41172 GCF_000696425.1 Galeopterus variegatus
GTGTTAAATATTAGCTTTCTGGTCAAGTGATGGCAAACAATGTAGTACCAACTACCATTGTCTATGGTAGATAGGCAATAGCCCAATGAGGAGCTGAAAACCAATTTTGCAGCAGGCAATGAGAGGTGCCCTGCCAACTGCCAGGGTTGGATCTACAACTCTTCTTTGCAAAAGGGCATATCTGCTCCATAACTTCAAAACGTCTTTTGACTTGAAATGTTTATCAACATTTATAAATTACAAAATACTGCATAAAATTCTCAAATTCCAGCTTCTCTTGAAAATACAGAAATCTTGGCAGCAGTGAAATAAAATTTTTACATAGACGTAATGGCTGTGCTTAATAAAGCTGGTTTCCTCCTTTTTCAGTAGGGCCTGGGATCTGCACATTGCCACCTGGCCCAATTTTTGGTAAAGCTGACCTGAATGCTTTTAAGATCCTTAAAAAAATCTGACAGGAAGCTTTTATTGCTTTGAGGGAAAGTGCTTTATCTTAATTACCTTTAAATTATAGCATGCTGCAGAAAGTTTTGACCATGTTTGGTGACCAAATCAATGTCAGTGAAGTAGTTAAATTAATGCTTTAAAAAATGACCAGTATATACACCTACCTCTTGGTTGTTAGTAAGGAAGTGAATTTATTTTAATTAATGCCTTCAATCCACAGACTCCACAAGCACCTTCATTTATCCAAAAATTTCTTATTAAATATAACTTCTGGAAAAAAAATTAGAGGTGCTAACAAGTAGCAAAACTTACTGTGAACAGAATTGGCTTTCTTTTGTTTGGTGAAGGAAGATAATTAGCAGGAAATGGCCGACAGATGAGGAGCAGAAAGAGGAAGCTGGGAGCACAAAGGATCTCTCACAGGGAACCAAAGACCTCAGGATCCCTGAGAATTGATTTCATTACAAATCCCGATAATTGCTGGGAAGAATTTCCCGGGACAAGCAGTTAAAGCAGGTCACACACAGAAAAAAGGACATGCTTTGTTTAGTAAAATTAGAAGAATTGAAAAACGTACAGATTTTTATAGGTAAGCACCTTGCTAATCAATAAAGAACATCTTACATTTTAATTTAAGGGTTCTGTTTCAGTCCCTGAATTTGTTATTTATTGCAGAAGTGACTGAAAACTGCTGGTTCTCTCAGGGGCCATCAACAGAAATGCCTCAGTCCCACAGTTCAGTCAGACACAAACAAGACATCTGTGTCCGAAAGTTTAACTTTCACATGTCAGATGGACCTGAGAGCAAATGCTCATTCTGAACAGCCTGACCTCAGAAGACTCGGGAACATCCGGAGTCTGGGAAGAACTAACAGGATTTGTATGTACTGATAGGACAGGGCCACTCAGCACCTGGTGATAACACCACATTCAATCAAGGGAAATTAAATTCTAACAGGATTAAGGAGCCAGCAGTTAATACATAGGAGTATGATTTCCCCCAAGCCGACATGCACATTGAAAGCCTATCTTCTATGGGAGAAACTGCTAAGAACATGACACAATGCATTAGGGAAGGAGGCAGCTTAAAATATGTGCAGAAATTCTTGCTTTTCATTCTTCTATGGCAACACAGATTAGGTTTGAATCTCCTCCGATTTATTGCCCTGTTTTCTAACAGTGAATGCAAAAACATGCATCAATATAACACTGTGGAACAAACTCAAACAAACTAAAATTATATATCAAGTTTGTAATGTGACTACACACACACACACACACACACACAC
>NW_007727672.1:41801-44915 GCF_000696425.1 Galeopterus variegatus
ACACACACACACACACACACACACACTCTAAAATAATACAGGGAAGTGTCCCAAAATATAAAATATGGAACTCATGAATACCTTTTATTATCCCAAATCAAGGCTTTTTAGTACTTTGTTATTGTGCCTCGGAAATCTAGCTGTTCCCTGTCCATGTTTCTGTACTTCTTAATTTGCAATTTTTCTAAAATTCAGAGGAGATGCCCAAAGCTTATGCAAATCAAAGATCAACACTTCCCTAAAGAGTGTTACAAGGGACCTGTCTTTTTTCCAAAAGCACTCTCTATCCCAGAGAAGAAATATACCATTCCTTTATGGGTATTGTCACTTTTTCAGCTTGCTTCCTGCCATAATTGCATTGTTAGACAAAGGACCCTGCTTCTTCTTGGTTGCTTCTTTCTCCTTGTTAAAATTTATTCCAGGCAATTCGAATCTCCAGCTATTCAAAAAGCAAGCCAAGATTGGTGAGTGGCCTTGGCCAAAGGGCAAGCTTGTTCTTCAGAGAGGTTGTGCCTCAGCTGGAACTTGCCTTTCCATGGGGACAGTGGCTCTCTGTCAGTCCTCTCTGAAAAAGCCTTATTGTTGTGCTTATATCCCACATTTCTCAGGCAGGGGAGGAAACTGGTCTCTGTGGTAGATTGAATTAATGGCCCTGATACTTCACTCTTACCAGTCTTCTCACCCTCTGCCCTGTAGCATTCTAGTGCCTGCTTAACCTGACTCTAAGCCCAATTATGGCACTTATTTTGGCCTATGGGCTGTTAGCTATCCTGAAGAAAGGAGAGGCTCAAAAAGTGCTTACACATCGCTGCTCTTGCTCTTTTTTTTTTTTTGTCTTTTTTCCGTGTCCGGCAACGGATCGCAACCCTCAGTGTTGCCCCCGTACCGGACCGGGGACCGGCGACGGGATCGCAAGCCTCGGCATTGCTCCCGTGCCTCGCTCAGCCAGTGAGCGGGAGCCGGTCTGTACGTGGGATCCGAACCCTCGGACGGGAGCGCCGCCGCGCTTCCCAAGCGGTGCACTATCCAGTGCGCCACCGGGCCGGCCCCTGCTCTTGCTCTTTATAATATCTACATGAACATGTCTAGGTAGCCTACTGGAGGATGAAAGACATGTAGGGTCCACTCAGTCCAGCTGGCACCATCTTAAGTCAGTCAATAGGCAGTGACACCCATTTATGCGACAGGCCCAACCAAGACCAGAGACCTTTCTAACAGCCTACAAGCATGAAGCCTTTGTTTCCTTTTGGATAATCTTTTACTTTCCTTCATGGGCCTAGATTTTTGGAACCATAACTGTAGCTCGAATGATCTTCCTAGTAGCAGAAAATTCTGCCATGTGTTGAGAGCTGGGGGGCGTGCATCTCTCAAAGCTGTCTCTAGTTACACCTAGGCATTTTCCCTGCTAAATTGCTTAATGCAATACAAAAAAGGTGGTTCAGTAATTAGGTATTCACCCCGATTACATAATTTCCCAATATGACATATTGTTAAATGTGTTATAAGATTTGAGAGCCATTTTTATTTCTCTTCGGAGATGTTTTCTTCATAAAAATTAAGATGATCTAAGAAACAGTATATTTTTAGGATTGTGTCTGCACAAGTTGTTCTAAAAGAATCAGGGTGGAGAAAAATTGATTTCTTTTAAATTGCTGATTCACCTTTCATGTAAAAATCAATTGTACACCCTCTGTACCTTCATTTATACAAAATAATAAAAAAAGAGTTCTATCTGAAAATTAAAAAAAAATCTTTAATAATTTTCAATCCTTGAATTATGATCAGATTGTATTAAAACAAATCTACCTGTATACTTTTATAAGAAATCCATCCAAAACCTGAGAGCATGGAACATTTGAAGATAAAGATATGAGAAAAAATAAACAAGGCAAATATTAATCAAAAGAAGTGTATAATTATATTAAAATGAATCAAAAAGACTTTAAAACAAAAAACAAGGTTAGGGGTTGAAAGGGTCCTTTGTATAATGATGAAAAATTTAAAACAGGAAAACAATAACATTCTAAACTTGTATGCACCTAATAAAATAGCCTCTACAAAAAAAAAAAAAATTCTGAAAGATTGAAGAATTAAATGTAAAAGGCAAACTAAAACATTTAGAAGTATATCTTTATAACTTTGCTGAAGGAAGACTCTTAAATAAGTCACAATATGCCAAACATAAGAAACAGATGGATAATTCTGACAAAATTAAAATGAAGAACTTTTGGTTATCAAAAATAGCATGGGGAAAATGAATAGACATGCTACAACCTATAAGATATTTGCAACACAGGTCACATCTAGTCCATCAATCAAAAGATAGCACAGTGAATTGTCATATACAAGAGTACTTCAAAAAGTTCATGGAAAAATAGAAATAAAAAATAATACAAATATTTCCATAAAGTTTTTAGAGTATCTTCATATTTGTAAAATTGAATACTAATCAGTAGTGAAAATGACTGAAGTCCAACTTTTGCAACAAATGGATGAATCAAAAAAATATGAATTATATTGCGTGAAAAAAGCCAGTACCACAAGAACTATGTACAGTATGATAGACTTTTAATAAACTCAAAACATAATTTGTTTGTTTATCAGACAAACTAATTATGAATATTAGGCAATAACAAAAACACAAGTTTGAATAAGAGTCACTTCAATGGTTGAGGGAAGAAGAGAGAGGTACGGAGAGTAAGAAAGAAAGAATGCAGAGAGATAAGGAGAGACAAAGATCGAGAGAAGAGAATATAGAACACTTAACAAGCATTAAGTTTGATGTGATAAATAATGCTTTTGACTCATATTTTTACCAGACCTGCTTCCCTAAAATAAGGGACAACTCAAGTGGGATTAGAAGCATTCTTGGCATTTGCTACTCTGAGTGTATTTTCCATCTTGATGTTACTGTGCGTGAAGCCAGGAGCAATTACTTTTCAAGTGGATGTAGTGTCACTACCTTTCAAGGTGTCATTGTCCTGCATTTCATCAGAGCTGCTTCAGCCAGTACATGTCAGCATTATAAGTAAATATAGAATTGGAATTCTTTCCATCTATAAAGCAAGGAAATGCAAAATTGAATTCTGACTAAATGGGGACTCCACTTCTTTT
>NW_007727672.1:45607-61629 GCF_000696425.1 Galeopterus variegatus
CATCTATAAAGCAAGGAAATGCAAAATTGAATTCTGACTAAATGGGGACTCCACTTCTTTTTGAGAAAGGCAGGTAATGCAAGGTTTTGATGTTGGTGAGAAGACTTATTTCAATAAATTTTTTACTTCTTATAAGTCTTTGGCAGTTTAAATATGTTCTTCTGCAAAATGTCTTCTGTCTTTCCAACTAAGGTTCTTTCTATGCAGAAAGAATGGATTAACCATTTTCCAATGGACCTTGTTCTTGATAGCTGTCTGGGTGAAGAACCAGTTATCCAAAGCTTGACTTAATAGGTCTTACAGAGAACCAGTTGTACTCATAAGAACAAGTGGTGTGGACTGGTGGTTTCTTACCAGGTTGTTTCAGGTATGTGGGTGCCTAAGTGCTGCCATACAGAATGACTCTGATTCATTTGCCCACAGAGAATTCAAATGACATTTTGGATAATTTGTTTGTTTAGAGATGTTGTTTTCCTTCTACTCCACCTCCATCCTGACCCAACTGTTTGACTTCAAGCCTGTTTGGACATATGACGCTAAAAATGATCTTAGCTGCCCCTGAGAGTGTGAACTGCAAACTGAAACCTGGCCTCAGTGAATCAGCCAATTTCCACAAGTATTAAATAGCTTCAAGGAAATCACAGAGTCATCTCCTTTGCGCATTTTAGTTGGGGTGCAATGTTCACAACTGAATACACAGGAGATAATTATTGAACCATACATATGCATGCTGTTGTGAAAGTTAAGGATACATAACTGGCCTATGTTACACACACACACACACACACAATACTATCCCTTCTCCTTAATGTATTTAAGATCTGTTCCTAGCCTCTACATCCCACAGACCTTAGGGAAATAAAATCAAGGCCATAGTCATATAACTGCAAAGATCCAACTGTGTCTTATTAACCCAGTCACTTCATGAGCTAATTCAGGGGCCATGGGTCCACGAAGCCTCAGTGCATTTAAGATTTATAATTAAATTTGAAAAAGGAAAGCTCATCTTACCTTGTCTTGTTTAAAGTATATGAAGTGTCATCCAGAATCTTATGCACAGACTCTATGTTTTATAAATCTAGCCTTTTCTTTTTATTATGATGACAGTTCACATTAAGGAATAGGACATTGCTTCCTGAAAAGATATCCCAGCTTGAAACCCAAGAGACTAAAACACAAATCCTGAGAGAGCATTTGAGAAAGTTCCCTGAAAAACTAAATTTAAAAATACAATTTCTATCCATGAATATCTGTGATTTAAAAATGTACACCAGAGAATACTGTGGTAGTTTGGAGTAGTGAAGGGATAAGAGACTGTGCTAATCCAGGTCCTCTGAGAAACAGACGTCAAGAAAAGATTAAACACAAAAGTTTTTTTTTTTTTTCTTTTTTTTTTAGGGGAAATACCTGTGAGAAAAAATGGGAAAAGAAGTTGAGAAAAGCTGGAGGAGCTGTCAAACCACAATGACCATCTTACCTAAAGCATCCTAGACCACTTTGCAGTCTAAGGGAGTTTCTGCAAGGTCATTGGGGTATCAGAGGAGTCCTATGTCTCCCAAAATTGGACCTACCTTCGCATGATCCGTGACATGCTCAGTTGTTGGCTGGGAGCAGCCTGTGGGAGATGCGGCCTCAGAGCAAATTCATTGATAGATTATACAGCTCAGTGACTGGAGTCCAGGGATTTTTAATCTCATGCCATAAATATCTTCACATGTTATAAACTTGACACAGAATAATTTAGAGTATATTTTATAAAGATGTCTTCTTTATGAGTCAGCTTGCTAATATAAAATGCTGCATAACAAACAGCTCCAAAATCTCAGTTATATACAAAAATATTTATTTCTTGCTCTTGGTTCTGCAGGTGTTTTGACGGGGCTCAAGTTGTGTCAGCTCCATGTGTCTGTCATTCCAGGACCCAGTGTAGGCTGAAGATGAAGAGGTTGCATATGACATGTACTTCTCCTGGCAGATAGAAAAAATGAAAAAGAACAAACCAAATCACTCAAGCACATTTAAAGCCTCTGCTCATACCACATGTGATTACATTCCATTATCAAAGCAAGTCACATGGTGAAGCCCAGTCAGTGGGGTGAAGAAATGTAGTTCACCTGCTGTGCTAGGAAGCTTTGCAAAGCCAAATGGTGAAGGGTGGTAATGTATAGTCCTAGTATGGTGAGCATGTGAAGAAATGGGAATAATTTTCTCTTCTAAACTAATACTGCTCCCCTGGCAGATTAAATAATGTGGAATTATAAACAGTAGTAGTAGGAAAATTTGACAGATCTCATTGACAATCCATCCAACACACGTGTGCACATACACATACCCACTCTTATAGATGGGACTTATAGATAAGCCAGAAGAATGTAGATATACATATTTCATGTGGAATCACATGCCTGAACTTTGGATAAAAATAAACCAGAAAAGCTGCTAAGTTTCATTTTTTTTCTTTGGCCATTCAGAATACAAGAGGAAGACAAATGTGAAAAAGCATGACTTACACTAGAAATGGAGCAGAAAATTTTAGTGCAAGTTAGAAACAGTACATATATAGACCTACAAAGTCAAAAACTTTAATAGCAGTGATTTCACACCAAAGTGACTGAGCCTCTTTGATACAAAATCTAAAGCCCGTGAGACTTACCACTTCTATCCTAATGGCATAGCTCCCAGGAAGCAAAAGATAGCCAATAATTTAGTCAATAATTCCTGCCATTAATTCTATGTAATAAAAAATGTGAGATGACAAGGAAACAGAATCAAAATAAACAGAACTAGTAGAACTAAGGAAAGGAATTTGATGGAATATGTTACAGATAATGACTTAGAGAATAGGCTGAATAAAACTACCAAGATATGGAAGAAAAGAACAAAGAAATTAAAATAATTTGAGAGAAGATGAATGATACAGAAATGAAACAGATAAAAAGACTATGATACTATAGAAGAAAAAAATATCTCCTCAATAAAAAGGAAAAAAACAAACAAACCCAGAATCTGTTAAATATTTTCAGGGCTTGTTCTATTTCATGAAAAATAGACAGAGAATCAGCAATACTCAGATTTATCCTATTAAATTTATTAAGCTTTTGGCATTCAGAAAATATAAACAGGTTAATATTTATACTTTTAAAATTGTCCCGCAGTCCTTGGATGTTCTCTTACGGTTTTTTCACCATTTTTTTTTTCTATTTGTATTTCAGGTGGAGAGGTTTCTATTGACCCTTCCTTGGGTTCATTGGTTCTTTCCTTGGCCATGTTGAGTCTACTCACGAGCCACCGAAAGCCATTCTCATATCTGTTATGGTGTTTTTAATTTTTAGCAACTCCTTTTGATTCTTTCCTAGAGTTTCCATCCCTCTGTTTACATTCTCATCTGTTCTGACATGTTTTCTCCTTTTTTTATGATGNTCCACGAAGCCTCAGTGCATTTAAGATTTATAATTAAATTTGAAAAAGGAAAGCTCATCTTACCTTGTCTTGTTTAAAGTATATGAAGTGTCATCCAGAATCTTATGCACAGACTCTATGTTTTATAAATCTAGCCTTTTCTTTTTATTATGATGACAGTTCACATTAAGGAATAGGACATTGCTTCCTGAAAAGATATCCCAGCTTGAAACCCAAGAGACTAAAACACAAATCCTGAGAGAGCATTTGAGAAAGTTCCCTGAAAAACTAAATTTAAAAATACAATTTCTATCCATGAATATCTGTGATTTAAAAATGTACACCAGAGAATACTGTGGTAGTTTGGAGTAGTGAAGGGATAAGAGACTGTGCTAATCCAGGTCCTCTGAGAAACAGACGTCAAGAAAAGATTAAACACAAAAGTTTTTTTTTTTTTTCTTTTTTTTTTAGGGGAAATACCTGTGAGAAAAAATGGGAAAAGAAGTTGAGAAAAGCTGGAGGAGCTGTCAAACCACAATGACCATCTTACCTAAAGCATCCTAGACCACTTTGCAGTCTAAGGGAGTTTCTGCAAGGTCATTGGGGTATCAGAGGAGTCCTATGTCTCCCAAAATTGGACCTACCTTCGCATGATCCGTGACATGCTCAGTTGTTGGCTGGGAGCAGCCTGTGGGAGATGCGGCCTCAGAGCAAATTCATTGATAGATTATACAGCTCAGTGACTGGAGTCCAGGGATTTTTAATCTCATGCCATAAATATCTTCACATGTTATAAACTTGACACAGAATAATTTAGAGTATATTTTATAAAGATGTCTTCTTTATGAGTCAGCTTGCTAATATAAAATGCTGCATAACAAACAGCTCCAAAATCTCAGTTATATACAAAAATATTTATTTCTTGCTCTTGGTTCTGCAGGTGTTTTGACGGGGCTCAAGTTGTGTCAGCTCCATGTGTCTGTCATTCCAGGACCCAGTGTAGGCTGAAGATGAAGAGGTTGCATATGACATGTACTTCTCCTGGCAGATAGAAAAAATGAAAAAGAACAAACCAAATCACTCAAGCACATTTAAAGCCTCTGCTCATACCACATGTGATTACATTCCATTATCAAAGCAAGTCACATGGTGAAGCCCAGTCAGTGGGGTGAAGAAATGTAGTTCACCTGCTGTGCTAGGAAGCTTTGCAAAGCCAAATGGTGAAGGGTGGTAATGTATAGTCCTAGTATGGTGAGCATGTGAAGAAATGGGAATAATTTTCTCTTCTAAACTAATACTGCTCCCCTGGCAGATTAAATAATGTGGAATTATAAACAGTAGTAGTAGGAAAATTTGACAGATCTCATTGACAATCCATCCAACACACGTGTGCACATACACATACCCACTCTTATAGATGGGACTTATAGATAAGCCAGAAGAATGTAGATATACATATTTCATGTGGAATCACATGCCTGAACTTTGGATAAAAATAAACCAGAAAAGCTGCTAAGTTTCATTTTTTTTCTTTGGCCATTCAGAATACAAGAGGAAGACAAATGTGAAAAAGCATGACTTACACTAGAAATGGAGCAGAAAATTTTAGTGCAAGTTAGAAACAGTACATATATAGACCTACAAAGTCAAAAACTTTAATAGCAGTGATTTCACACCAAAGTGACTGAGCCTCTTTGATACAAAATCTAAAGCCCGTGAGACTTACCACTTCTATCCTAATGGCATAGCTCCCAGGAAGCAAAAGATAGCCAATAATTTAGTCAATAATTCCTGCCATTAATTCTATGTAATAAAAAATGTGAGATGACAAGGAAACAGAATCAAAATAAACAGAACTAGTAGAACTAAGGAAAGGAATTTGATGGAATATGTTACAGATAATGACTTAGAGAATAGGCTGAATAAAACTACCAAGATATGGAAGAAAAGAACAAAGAAATTAAAATAATTTGAGAGAAGATGAATGATACAGAAATGAAACAGATAAAAAGACTATGATACTATAGAAGAAAAAAATATCTCCTCAATAAAAAGGAAAAAAACAAACAAACCCAGAATCTGTTAAATATTTTCAGGGCTTGTTCTATTTCATGAAAAATAGACAGAGAATCAGCAATACTCAGATTTATCCTATTAAATTTATTAAGCTTTTGGCATTCAGAAAATATAAACAGGTTAATATTTATACTTTTAAAATTGTCCCGCAGTCCTTGGATGTTCTCTTACGGTTTTTTCACCATTTTTTTTTTCTATTTGTATTTCAGGTGGAGAGGTTTCTATTGACCCTTCCTTGGGTTCATTGGAATATAAACAGGTTAATATTTATACTTTTAAAATTGTCCCGCAGTCCTTGGATGTTCTCTTATGGTTTTTTCACCATTTTTTTTTTCTATTTGTATTTCAGATGGAGAGGTTTCTATTGACCCTTCCTTGGGTTCATTGGTTCTTTCCTTGGCCATGTTGAGTCTACTCACGAGCCACCGAAAGCCATTCTCATATCTGTTATGGTGTTTTTAATTTTTAGCAACTCCTTTTGATTCTTTCCTAGAGTTTCCATCCCTCTGTTTACATTCTCATCTGTTCTGACATGTTTTCTCCTTTTTTTATGATGGCCCTTAACATATTAATCACAGTTATTTTAAATACCCTCTCTGATAATCCTAACATACGTATCATACCTGAGTCTGGCTCTGATGCTTGCTTTGCCTCTTCAGACTGTGTATTTCCTACTGGCATTCCTGGTAATTCCTTTGTTGAAAGATGAACATGTTGTATCAGGTAATAGGAACTGAGGTAATAGGCATTTAGTGGGAGGTTTTATGTTCATCTGGCTAAGAGTTGGGCTATGATTAAGAACTCTGGCTTATAGGTACTACCTATTGGCCTTAAATTCCTTAAAATCCTTAAATTGTCCTTGTTTTTGTCTCCCCTGTTGACTCTGGGTAGTCTTAAGTTTTCCTCTTGTCAGTCTGTGAAAAATACAGCACTCTTGTTTCTACATCAAGAACACGCTGGAAATACTGAAAACCAATGGCTTTTCTTAGACCTATTAGGAAGGCTTCAGGCAAACCTTTACCCTGAAATCTGAAGACACAGCAACCCCAGGGAAGTCACATCTGTTATCTACTTACTGGAGCCCTATGCTGGTAGGTGCTGTTAAATGCTAATTTTCATGAATTCCTGGAGGCTGAGTGTGGAGCAGCTTGAGAGAAAGCTGTTCAAGCTATTATCCTGGAGCCATGTTGGTGTGGTGCTAAGGCATTGTGAGGAGTTATGTGTTCTGTAACATGTTTGATCTCAGCCTTTTAATACCCGTGTCCCCGGGCTGTGACCTTCACAGGTGTTTCTCCAGTGGTATACCTTCTTTTTCCCTCCATGCCCAAACTCCTTTCCCTGGCTGCAGCCTTCCTGGTCAATTTTCTTTTCTTTCTTTCTTTCTTTTTTTTTTTTTTTGTCCTTTGTGAGACCTGCCGCACCGTGCTCAGCCAGTGAGCACTGTGAGCACCGGTCATCCCTACATAGGATCCGAACCGCAGCGGGAGCGCTACTGCGCTCCCAGCACCGCACTTTCCTGAGTGCGCCACTGGCTCGGCCCCCTGGTCAATTTTCTTAAAGCCCTGTCCCCTGTTACCTATGTTTCTTTTCCTCCTTAGGTGAAACAGGAAGGCTGTAAGAGGACTGGGGTGAGATGAATGCCCTTCCCCCAGATGGGATAAAGCTCCTGCAGTCTTTTACCCTGAAGCATGTGTCTACATTATGGGAAAGGTTCTGGAGAATTTCAAAATATTCCTCCCCTTCCCACCAGAGCCATGAGGGGATCTGTCTGAGATCTTCACTATGAGAACTTGTGATCCCAATAGTCTCTCACTGTCACAGTTTCTCACTCTCACACAGCTCCACACTCAGCCTCCAGCAATTTATGAAAATTAGCACTTAACAGCCGCCCTAACAATGTAGGGCTCCAGTGGCCATGCTCCAGGTAAGTGGATCTCAGCTGTGACTCTCTGGGTTTGCCTGTCTCTCCAGACTGCAGGGTGGCAGTTTGCCTGTAGCCTCACTTCTCTGATAGGTCCAAGAAAAGCCACTGATTTTCAGTTTTTCCAGCTTTTTCTTATTGCAAGACTGCGATGACAATTCTCAAGTTCTTACACGTAGAAGCTGAATCAAGTGTGTTCTTTAAGGAGTAGTATTCTCAACAGAATTCTGAGATCAATGTTTTTATACCTTTTATTTTGAAATAATTATAGATGCATGGAAAGTTTCAAATAATTTACAAGGAGGTCCCATGTGCCTTTCTTCAGTTTCCCCCAGTGGTAACATTTGGCTTAACTGAAATATGATATGAAACCCGGGAAGCTGGCATTGTTATAATTCACAGAACTTAATCAGATTTCACCAGTTGTGTGTGTGTGTATTTCCATGTCATGAGATTCATTTTTAGAAAAAATAAAGATGATATCTTACATAACCACAGAACATGTTAAAAACAGGAAATTGGACAGTGATACAATACTATTAAATCTGGTACAGACCTTTTTTACAATGTATCAGTTTTTGTGTGCACTCTTTCGTGTGTAGTTCTGTGAAATTTCATCACATGTGAAATTTGAATAACCATTACATAGTAAAGATACAAAATTGCTCAAACATGAAAAAGAAAGTGCCTCATATTATCCCTTACTAGTCACACCCTCTCTCTAATCCTATTCCCTAGCAACCACTGCTCTATTCCCATTAGTATAATTTTGTTACTTTGAGAATATTTACAAACATGAAAAAGAAAGTGCCTCATATTATCCCTTACTAGTCACACCCTCTCTCTAATCCTTTTCCCTAGCAACCACTGCTCTATTCCCATTAGTATAATTTTGTTACTTTGAGAATATTTAATATATATATATATACACACACAGAGATACACACTGGTACTTCAAAAAGTTCATGGGAAAATTTGTATTGTCTTTTAGTTCTATTTTTCCATGAACTTCTTGAAGTACCCATATATATATTCTATACAAATATATATGGAATCATACAGTATATAATCCTTTGAGATTAGCTTAAAAAAAAAACCCCTCAGTATAATGTTTTTGAGATCCATTCAAGTTTTTGCATACATCAACAGCTTATTCTTTAAAAAAAAAATCTTTTTTCTTCCTAAGTAATAGACTCTATTTTTGTAGCAGTTTTAGATTTACAAAGAAATTGAGCAGAAAGTATGAGGGTAATTCAAAAAGTTTGTGGAAAATTTTAACTAAAAGATAATACAAATCTTTCCATGGAACTTTTGAAGACCTCTATTACAGGTAGTTTGCAAACTCTTCCCACACACATACACAGTTTCTTCTATTATTAACACGTTGCATTCGTGTAGTATACTTATTACAGTTATAAGCCAATATCTATATATTATTATTATCTTAATGTTACATTAGGATTCCCTCTTTGTGTTGTCTAGTTCTTGATGGATTTTGGACGTGACCGGTGCCATCGTGCACACAATAAGCACAAAGTAGCTGCCAGTCTTGTCTTCCACTCCAGCACCAAGCCCCTGCCCCCTTCCCTTTAGGAGAAGCCTCCTGACTTAAACAGAAACAACTTTCCAGCCTCTGCATCTCTGCAGTTCTCCACCCAGTTACACCAACCTAATGCTCCCTCCCGGCATACATTTCACACGCAACAGCCAATACAAACTCGCAATCCTGTTGTTGCTACTGTCTTCCATTTTGAAGGCAGCCCCAGGCTGTCTGCCCCTTGGAGCACAGCTCGGCAGATTCTTTTCCTTTAATAAAGCTTGAATGGTACGCGGCATCCCAGCTCACTTTCTCTCAGTTCTATGGAATTGCTCATTTTTGTTTTTTATAACTGAGAAGTATTTGATTATGTGAATGTATCAATGTTTGTCCATTCAACTGTTAAAGAACACTTGATCTGTTTTCCATTTTTTTGGTTATTACAAGTAAACATTCATGTACATTCATGTGCAGGTTTTATGTGAACATAGATTTTCATGATTCTAGGATAAATTCCCATTTATGATGGTTGGGTCAAATGGTAATTTATTTAATTTTATAAGAAATATTTGGCAATGGTGTTCTAGAGTGTTGTACCATTTTATGGTAAATTGTTTTGTATTGTTTAACTGTATCATTTTAGCATGAGAGAATGTATGAGAGATCCAGTAATTCTACATTTTTGCCAGCAGTTGGTATTAACAGTATTTTTTTTTTTAAATTTTCAGTCATTCTAATAGGTGTATAGTGTTATCTTATCATAGCTTTAATTTGCATTTCACTAATAGCTAGTGATGTTGAACATATTTTCATTGCTCACTTGTCATTCCTATATCCTTTTTGGTGACGTGTTCAAATTTTTGCTCATTTTCTAATTTAATTGTTTGTTTTCTTGCTATTGAGTTTTAAACAATTCTTAATATATTCTGAATCTAAGTTCTTTTTCAGATATGTGATTTGCAAATAATCTCTTGAAGTCTATGCCTTGTCTTTTTATCATCTTAACAAGGTATTTTGGAAAGCAAGATCTTTAAATTTTGGTGAAGTTTAGCTTACTGATTTTTTTTAATAGATCATGTTTTTGGTGACATGTCTGAGAACACATCATCTAATTTTTTAATAGATTAAAAAATAGTAATAGATTAATTATTAAACAGAAAATTATAATAAAAAGTAATTTGGAGAGGAGAATGAACATATGGTCTTAATATATATGTGTATAATATATAAATATATATGTTTATAATGATCATATCTATATACACACATACATATACATATATGTAGACACAAAATAAATTTATCAAATAAATAATGAGAAAAAGAAAGTATTTAATTGCAGAAGAAATTTAGAGACTCATCAAAGTATTTCCATAATGTTATGATAAAATATTTGTAAACTTAAATGAAATGGATGAGTTCCTAAAATAATTTAAACTACCAAATTTAAAGTCTAAATAAGATGATTATTATGTGGAAAATGCAGTAAATACCTTCCTGCTCAAAAGGAAAACAATATATGGACATATTATTAATACTTTTATACATCAATTAAAAACCCATAAATGCCTACATTTTATACAATTTTAAAATAAAAAAAAGGGAACAAATGTTTTTTAATGAAATTTTTTAAAAATGTAGTTATATTTAAAACCAAATCATGACAGAGTATAAGGGGAGGAGAAAAAGACTGACTGATTTAAATTATACTCAAAGGAAGTATAAAATGTATATAGAAAATGTTATCAATTACAGTGATCAAGTGAGGTTATTGCTGTTAGAAAGTTTGAATTTCCAGAAATACACTAACAGATTTACTCTACTAATATGTCAAAGAAAAAACCTAAAAAATTATGATTATCTTAGCATATTCCAAAAAGGCATATAATAAAACTCAAAATATATGTAAGGCACATAGTAGTTTTAAAAATTTAGTAATCCAATAAGATTTATCAAAATGTAGTTTCCAAATATGTGGGACATATGCTTTATATACATATTTATAGCACATGTTAGTAGCCAGCCTTGTGATTAACATTAAAACACTAGGCACTCTCTCATGTAAACTAAGAATAAAAGCAGGACAATTGCAATCACCACTATTATTTATAATTGTTCTGAATATGAGATATAAATGTTGGAAGTGGATAGGAAATTATTATTTTCAAATTATGTAATTACATACTTGAGAAATCTTAAGAAAAACAATAATTACAATTACTGAGAGGATTTAGTGGTGGGCCAACCACAAAATAGGTAATCAAATATAGTTTTTTAATATAATAATAACACTTTAGAAGTTATAATACATAAAATAGTTATATTCACAATAATAATATTGTGCATACGAATATTAATATTTCACAAATATAAAATAATAAGGAAAAAAATCACAATAAATGAACAGGTATTATGTAGAAATATAAAAATTTATTCAAGGACTTGAATAAATGGACAATTATATCTTACATGGCTAGAGGACATAATATTGGAAATAAGTCAATTTTCTCAAAGCTAACCAATGGATTCAATTAAATTTATAAAAAAATTCAATGTGACTTTTTCATTTTTAAGAATTGCTGAAAATTATTCTAGTGTTCATCTGAAAAAATTAAAGATACAAAAGTGACTAGAAAAAACTGACAACAGAGGAAGTATACAAAATTTGGCTTACTAAATATTAACATATATTGAGTGACATCACAGGAAATGATAGAGTATGATGCTTCAGGAATCAGTCTCTCAACCAAAACAACTAGTGAGTTGGCAAGAACTATTAGAATAAACTATTTTAAAGCTCAAATGTAGTCACTTGCGATGTCCAAGGGAGCGCTTAATGAAAAAAGAAGTTTGTAAATTTCAGTGAATTTTAGTGTTTTGCATAGCAACTACCATCCCAATCTTCCAGCCCTACAGCAGGCAGCCATAGGGTCACCAGCCTGCATTCCTGATACAGCTGCTGGTGCCAGGATAGGGAATAAGAAAGTTTTTCTCCAAAAATTAGTATCATGGAATCATGTGTTTTTATCTGAGAGACCAGATCAAAGAGGCTATTTATTGTTTCAAACTCAATGGGCTAAAGTAGCTTCCTAGGCAGTGTCTGTGGAAGGATCTAAAAGAGAAAGATTCTCTCTCTCTCTCTCTCTTTCTCCTCTTTTATTGGATTCAGGCACTCAAGGAAATTCAGTCAGGTCACTGGCTGACCATTAAGATAATAGAACAAAGACTGTAGTGACCACACAGACTAGGAATATAGACTTTACAAAAATAATTTGGAGAAGTTACTAAACAAACAGATGATGGCAGATCTTAACAAGAAACAAGAGAAATCCCTGGGGAGGGGGAAGAATCTATTTTCCAAAGTTATTACACTACAATGTTCAAAATGCGCAGTTCTCAATGAAAAATTACAAAGCACACACACAATAGGAAAGTATAACTCATTCTCAAGATGGTGGACTTACTACACAAAGACTTTAACTGTCTTAAATATGCTCAAAGAGTTGAAGAAAATCATGGACAAAGAGCTTAAGTGAACTGGGAGAACAGTCTATGAACAAGTGAGAAATATAATAAAGAATTAAAAATTATAAAATAGAATCAAATAGAAATTCTGGATTAATAAATACAGTAGCTAAAATAAACTCACTAGAAGAGTTCAACATCAAATTTGAGCAGACAGAAGAATCAGTGAACTTGAAGATAGGGCAATCGGAATTACCCAGTCTGAGGAGCAGAGAGTAAAAAGAATGAAGAAAAATGAACAGAGCCTAATGGACCTATGGGATACTATCAAGCATAACAGTATAAACACTGTGGAAGTTATAGAAGGAGAGAGAAAGAGGCAGACAAAATATTTGAAAAAAATAATGGCCCAAATCTTCCCAAATTTGATAAAAATCTATAAACCTATATATCCAAGAAATTCAACAAACTCTGAGCAAAATAAATTCAAAGAGATACACACAAAAAATTATAATAAAATTGTTGAAAGACAAAGAAAGATAAAATCTTGAAAGTAGCAAGAGAAAAGTGACTTTTTACATGTATGGGATCCTCCACACGATTAACAGCCAGTTTCTCAGCAGACCTTGCAGGCCAGAAGACAGTGGGTGATACATTTAAAGTACTGAATGAAAAATAAAAACAAAAACAAACCATCAGTCAAGAACTCTATATTCAACAAAACTATCCTTCAAAAATGGAAAAGAAATTAGGACATTCCCGGAAGACAGTGGGTGATACATTTAAAGTACTGAATGAAAAATAAAAACAAAAACAAACCATCAATCAAGAACTCTATATTCAACAAAACTATCCTTCAAAAATGGAAAAGAGATTAGGACATTCCCAGGTAAACAAAAGCTAAGGGAATTTGTTGCTATAGAGAGTCATTCAACTTGAAACAAAAGGACACTAGAAACAAAGTAAAGCCAGACAAAAATATAAAGTTTTCAAGTAAAGGCAAATACATGGTCAAATACAAAAAACCCTGTATTATTGTAATTTTGGTTTATAACTCCACTTTTAATTCTTTCAAAGGAGTATAAATGCAAAAGTATAAAAACAGTATTTAACTACATTAATGAGCACATAAAATATAAAGATGTAAGTTGTGGCACATAAGAATGCTAGATGGCAATTCAAAGCCATAAGAAGAAATAAGCAAAGGTCTGGCAAAAGTAACTATATAGATAAATGTAAAAATTAGTATTAATGTATTGTTGGTTTGTAATTTATCTTTTTGTTTCCTATGTGATTTAAAAGACAAATGTATAAAACAATGATTAGAAATCTATAATAATAGGCACACATAGTATAAATACATAATTTAAATAACTACATAAAGGGGTGAGGGTAGGACAGAATAGAACAGTAAATATATGCTACTGAAGCTAAACTGGTATTATTTCCAAGATTGCTATAAAGTTGGGTGTTAACTGTAATCTCCATGGTAACCACTAAGAAAGTAACTAAAAAATACAAAAAGGAAATGTAGAGGGAATCAAAGGGATACATAGAAAAAAATTAAAAACAAAAAAAGAATCATTTTTGAAGGAATTGAAGGACACATAGAACACAAATAGCAAAATGGCAGAACTAAGACCTGCATTACCAGTAATTACTTCAAATGTAAATGGATTAAACTCACCAATTAAAAGACAGAGATTGGGAGAGTGGGTTTTAAAACATGATCTAACTCTATGCTGCTTACAAGAGACTCACTTTAGACCCAAACACACAAGTAGGTGGAAAATGAAATAATAAAAAATGATATTCCATTAAAATAGTATCCAAAAGAGCACTGGGGTAGTTATACTAATATTAGACAAAAATAGATGTTAAGTAAAAAAGTTTTATAGCAGATTAAAAAAACCCACAAAAGTACAGCTAAATAGAAGGATAATATCTAGTGTTCTATAGCTACAGCACTATGTGGTAATCATAATTAACATCAATTTATTGTATACTTCCAATTAGTTAGAAATGAGTATTTTGAAGGTTCCCAGCACAAATAAATGATAAATGTTTGAGGTAATAAAAAAATAATTAGTTGCTACCAGGGTTTCTGGGGAGGAGGGAGGGTACAAGAGACAGAGGGATGAATAGATAAAACACAGAGGATTTTTAAGGCTGTGAAACTATTCTGTATAATATTATAATGGTGAATACATGACTATATGCATTTGGCAAAGAACTGCACAGCACAAAGAGGAAATCTTAATGTAAAATTGAGTTAATAATAATATATCACTATTAGTTCATTATCATAAAAAATATATGACACTAATGTAAATGTTAATAATAGGAGAAACTGAGCATGTATGTGAAGAGGATATAGGACTTATCTAGACTTTCTGCTCAATTTCTCTGTAAACCTAAAGCTGCTGTAAAAATAAAATCTACTTTTTAAAGGAAGGACATTATATATCAATAAAAACCTCCCTTCTATTCTCTGTTTTATTTATCCTTGTTCTAATCCTTATTATTTCTTTTTTTCTGCTGGTTTTAGCTTTAGTTACTTTTTCTAATTCCTTAAGATGTAAAGTTAGTTTTCTGATCTGAGATCTGTCTTCTTTTTAAACTGATAAGAACAGATACTACACTTGATCTTAGCCAAAAGGCTGAGTAGCAATGTGATCTGTCTTCTTTTTTAGTGTAGGTGTTTACAGCTATAAGTTTCCCTCCTGCTTTGCTACATCCCATGGTACATTGTGAAGAAGATATAACAATTATAAACACATGTTCATCAAACAATGGAGTCCCAAATTTATGAAAGAAAACATTGACAGAATTGAGGGTAGGAATGGACAGTTCTACAATAATAGTTGGAGACTTCAATATCCCACTCTCAATAATGGATAGAACATATAGACCAAAGATCAATAAGAAATTAGAGCACTGGAACAATGCTATAAGCCATCTCCACCTAACAAACATACACAGAATACTGTACCCAACAACAGCAGAATATCCTTCTTCTCAAGTGCACATGGAATATTTTCTAGGATGCACCATATATTAGGCCACAGAACAAGTATCAGTGAATTTAAAAAGACTAGAATCATGCAAAGTATATTCTCTAGCAATAATGGAATGAAGCTGGAAATCAGTAACAGAAGGAAAGCTAGAAAACTAGCAAATTTATAGAATTTAAGCAATACATTCTTAAATGATTAATGGGTTGAAGGAGAAATCACAAGGGAAATTAGAAAATACTTTGGGACAATGAAAACAAAAACACAATGTACTATGGGATGTAGCAAAAGCTACCAACCCTACGAAAATTCAAAGGAATATAAGAGAATACTATAAATAATTGTATAATTTAGACAACTTAGGTAGAATGGACAAAATCCTACAACAAACTACCAGCAACAAAAGAAAAAAATATAGATAAACTGGACTTGATAAAAATTATAACATTTGTGAATTAAAGGACATTATTAATAAAGTGAATGGAATGGGAGAAAATATTTCCATATTATACATCAGATTAAGTTTAGTATTCAGACTATATAAAAAACTCAACAACAAAAAGACAACACAATTAAAAAATGGGCAATAGATTTGAATAGACATTTCTTT
>NW_007727672.1:61735-64671 GCF_000696425.1 Galeopterus variegatus
CCCGCACCTCGCTCAGCCAGTGAGCGGGAGCCGGTCTGTATGTGGGATCCGAACCCTTGGATGGGAGCACCGCCGCGCTTCCCAAGTGGCACACTATCCACTGCGCCACCGGGCCGGCCCTGAATAGACATTTCTTTAAAGAAGATCTACATTTTTTCAATAAGGATGTTAATCTTTGTGTGTTAAAAAAAAAAAAAAGAAAAAGTAGAGAGTAGAATAATGGGGGGTGTGAAGGGGTAGATTAGAAACTATGCTATCCACCCTAAGTGAATCATAGTGCAGGATGTGCATGTGTACCCCACAAGAATAAATATAAATAAAATTGAATTACCAAAAAAAAAAAAAAAAGGAAGATCTACAAATGGCCCATAGTCACATAAAAAGATATTCCATTTAATTGATCATTAAGGAAATGCAAATGAAAATCATGAGATACCACTTTATACCCACTGGAATACCAATAATAATAATAATAATAATAATAGTAGTAGTAGTAGTAGTAGTAATAACAACAACAACAACATTAAAAAATGATAGAAAATAATGAGTGTTGGTAAAAATGTAGAGAAATGGTTATTCTCATACATCACTAGTGGGAATGTATTATGGTTCAGTTGTTGTGGAAAGTTTGGTGGTTTCTTAAAAAGTTAAATATAAAATTACCATATGAATGATGAATTCTACCCCTAGCTATATACTCAGAAATGAAAACACATGTTCACATAGAAACTTGTACATGAATAGGGATGTTTATAGTAGTATTATTTGTAGCAGCCAAAAGGTAGAACCCAAATGTCCATCAGTGGATGAAGGAACAAACTGTAGTATGTACATACAAGAAATATTATTTAGCCATAGAAAGAAATGAAGTACTGATACATGTTATAACTTGAATAAACTTCAAAAACATAACACTAAGTGAAAGTCAGACATAAAAGATAACATATTGCCTTATTCCTTTTAAATGAAACATCTAGAATAGGCAAATTCATAATTACAGAGAGCAGATAGTCGCTGCCAGGGCTGGGGGGAAGGGACAATGGAGTCTGGTTTCAAAACAAAATTAAATATTCTTTGATGTTGAGAACAGTGACAGATTCTAGTTTTGTGTTTGTCTTCCAGTTACAAGTGTCATAATCGAATTAAGAGTAAGGACTCATACACACTCCCTGCATTAAATTGAACCATGGCCAAAATTGGGCCACAGGCACCCGGTATTGAACTATCCTTGGACTTTAAGTTGGTTATCTTTGGAGATTATATTGCTTAATTACTATGTCACATTTTAACATGTACCTTAAAACTTCTGATTCTCTCCATTTGTTTTAAATCAGTAAAACAAGCATATAGAGAGTGCCTGTTTTATAGTGGGCAGGGCAGCTAGGGGCTGGGAGGATAAGGGACAATAGTCCAGGCCAGGAGTGGTGCCAAGCTTAACACATGCAAAGTGCTTTTACCTCTTTGCGCTAAAGGTCCCACCCTGCCTGCTTCCTCCACTTTCTTCCAAGTTTCTACTGAAAGCACCATCTCAAGAAATTATATGTACGTGAATCCTCATTTTAGGCTCTGCTTCTAGTGATGCAGATTCAAGACCCTGTATACATACATATCCCTGAATTTCTTTGTTCTTCCCTATCCTCCTGTTATATAGGCATGGCAAAGGAAATCATCGAGTCTCGGGGGGATGAAAGGCCTTTTCCTACATTGCACATCTGATAAGGCGTGGGAATGAGATGAAGGTGCAGAGAGTGCTAAATGCACAGCTTATTCCACCGCACCGTGCTGCTCTTCGTTGCCTGCTTCATTAAAACTCATCGTTCTAGGGGATAGTCTAGGCTTAAAGTCAGTCCCCCAAATCATGTTTTCTTTAGTCTGGGGTTCTGATAAAATGTGATTTTTTCCTAAATGCAAGGTTGTGATGATTCTATCTGGTTTAGTGCTCTTAAAACCCTCATTTTGTCTCTGCCTCTCCTGCAAGATGCACACCCCCAAGTCTCCACACCATCCATGTAAAGAACTGAGCAACTTCATATGGCTTTCCTTTAAAATCTTTCAGCAACTTGCCTACATTTACACCCAATCTCCTACTAAACAATCTGGGGCAGAGTTTGGGTACTTTGTCTTGTGTAGAGGGCAGCTGCAGGAAGTGATCTCATATTCATCCCTCATGCCTTCCTGTCCCCAGCTGTGCTTCTCAGAGAATAACGCACCTGTTCAGCAAGTGCCCTTCAATGCTCCTAGTTACCCCAGATGGATTCTTGCACAAAAGGCTGTCTGCTTCATTCCAGAATATGAGAAGAAATTATTTCCAGCTTGCCTCTTTTGCCAGACATTTCACATGGGTCCTCAGCTCAGCCACAAATTCCAGCATGGAAGCACTTCTCAAGTTGCAAAGATAAAACCAAGTAGAGCCATACCTACTTTGGTTGTCCCCTGAACGAAGTCTGAATATAATAATGTGTACTGGCTGTGCTCATCCCAGCAGAACTCTCACCGTCCTGCTCCCGGCTACTCCTTCTTCCGAAGATGACATTCACTTTCAGAGTGGCACCTCAGAGAATTTATAAAGGAAAACAAATAGGCCCAAAATGAACAATTGTGGCCATTTTTGTTTCGTTTTGTTTTAATGTACTTCTCCCTGTAGATGGGGAAGAAAAGGAAAGAATCAGTTTCATTCTGATTCCCCCAGAGCAGCCCATGTGCAGCTGTAGCTTGGATTAGAAAAGCCCCTTTTAAAACTATATGAAGGGCCGGCCCGGTGGCGCACTGGATAGTGCGCCGCTTGGGAAGCGCAGCGGTGCTCCCGCCCGAGGGTTCGGATCCCACGTACGACGTACGGACCGGTTCCTGCTCACTGGTTGAGCGAGGCGCGGGAGCGACGCTGAGGGTTGCGATCCGTTGCCGGACATGGAAAAAGACAAAAAAAAAAAAAAAAA
>NW_007727672.1:64745-71865 GCF_000696425.1 Galeopterus variegatus
GGCCATTTTTGTTTCGTTTTGTTTTAATGTACTTCTCCCTGTAGATGGGGAAGAAAAGGAACGAATCAGTTTCATTCTGATTCCCCCAGAGCAGCCCATGTGCAGCTGTAGCTTGGATTAGAAAAGCTCCTTTTAAAACTATATGAAGACAGTCAAGGTAAAAAAAAAAAGATACATTTTCAATGTGTTTGGTCATTTAAGTTCACAGGCGACCATTTCTTTCCTTGTGAGCAGGCTTCACTTGCTTCTAGCTGTCTAGGTTCTCAGGAATAGAGTACCATGCATGAGCCAAGTCTGCTCTCACCTCATGGCATTTGTCACACTGTTCCCTTTAACAGGAATGCCCTTCCCTCTGAGCTCATTTCTGTTGGGCTAATTTTCTTACATCCTTCAAACTTTTGCTCAGATTTTACCAGGCTTCACTTGCTTCTAGCTGTCTAGGTTCTCAGGAATAGAGTACCATGCATGAGCCAAGTCTGCTCTCACCTCATGGTGTTTGTCACACTGTTCCCTTTAACAGGAATGCCCTTCCTTCTGAGCTCATTTCTGTTGGGCTAATTTTCTTACATCCTTCAAACTTTTGCTCAGATTTTACCTGCTCAATGGAGCTTACTCTTTCCCTCTTTAATCCTGCCCCTCTGCTTCACTCTGGTATTTAATTCTTTTTCGACATGATCTACTGTGCACAAATTCTTCCTTGGCATTCACCGCTTTAATATACTGTGTATTTACTTTGTTTATTGTTGATGGTCTGTTTCTCCCACACGAGAATGTAAGCTCTTTAAAGACAAGCTCTTTGTTCTTTTTGTCCCCTGTAGTGGATGCCAGTGGGTGCTGCTCTGACACCCTCTCCTCCAGCCCCCTCCTGCATTTTACGACTATAACACTCATTCCCCAGCTCCTGGGAACGATGAGAGCTGAGAGCTCAAGGGATTATCTCCCTCTGCTGAAGAGCTTCCATCTTGCCCAATGTCATGTCCTTCTCCATAGTACACTCATGTCCAGTGACCGGTAGATACAAAGGTACAAAAGGTCAAGTTTGATACCTTGATTTAGGACAACTCTGAAGGGCATCCAAGTTCCACAACTCCACAGTAGATGGGATGAGGCCTCTGTGTCACTTCTCCATGGATCAGCTTCTCTCTTCTCAGACTTATTTCCCTGACCTTCGCAGGTGTCAATCCTAAGAACATTGCCCCCAAATTTCCTGCCGCACTCACCTCCATCTCAGAATCTATTTTTCAGAAAATCCAACTTGCAATATTCTACTGATATATACCAGCACCTACAGGAGTGTTTGGTAGCAAGAAGTTGCCTAATTAATATTGGATGCATGAATGAATGTAAGTACACCAACAATGTCTTTACACAAAGCCTCGATGTTGACAACTAGCATATGTACACATACCTTCCTACAAGTCAGGTAAGAACTTCATGGTGTATCATTTTGTATTTATCAATTCAGTCATATTTATTATGCATCCATTATGTGTCGGCTGATGCTACACCAGTGAATTAAAGAAACAAAATCCCTTCCCCATAAATCTTATATTCTTATGGTGAAGTCAGAAAATATGCAAAGAAAAACATGTATAAAGTTAGTGATGAGAGCCATCAGGACAAATAAGGCAGGATGAATGGGCCAAAGAGTGATGTGATAGAGGTGGGAGTGATATTTGAAACTGGGTAATCAGGTAGGCCTCTCTGATGAGGTGAGATCAGTTAAGACTGAAATAAAATGAAGGGATGAACCACATAGCTGTCTGGGTTAAGAGGGTTCCAGGAGGAGAAGCAACACATGCAAAGGCCATGGAGCAGAAATGTGCTTGGTGTTTTGAGAGAAAGGCAAGGAGGCTGGAATGGAATGAAGAAAGTGGACAATGGCCAGAGGGTGGTATGCATTTGGAGCAAGAGTCAGTTCCTGGACTATGCTGGGCTTGAGAACTTGGCATTTTATTCTAAGTGTGACGGGATGGCACCAAAAGGTTTTGAGCAGGGAGGTGGCATGCATGACCGGATTTGTGTTTTTAAATAAATCCCATTCTGTAGCTGCTACTGGCCATTTTAGACATTTACCAACACCTTCTCAAGTTTCTCTATGGCACATACCATAGTTGATCAGTGGACGTCCACAGGACAATGTCCCTTAGTGCCACCATTCAGTGCCTTTGGAGGCACTTAATTCTGAACCACATTTGGATTTAACCAACAAATTTCAAGAGCCTTTCATGTGCCAGGAACAAGTCTTTTTTAATTTTTATAATCTTGAATAGTAAATATCATTATCTTCTTTTGAAGATGAGAACATGGAGATTCACAGAAGTTGAATGACTTACCCAAGTTTGCACAGCTAGTAAGTGAACCACTTATTAATTCGTATTAAATTCAAACCATTTATTCTTTATCTCACACTCTTTACACAAAACCTAATTACATGCATTTGCTCTCCTCTTTTGTGGTCTAAGATGGGGTAGAAATTAATAAGATAAATTACCATTCATTGTGCATAATGTTAAGTGACTTAGACACAGAATTTGAATTGGCTCCCCAACAACCTTATAAGTAAGTATTATGGTTCCCCATTTTATAGATGAAGACATTGCAATATAACACCTTGTATTTAACCTATGGGAAATTGACTAGCATCAACAGCACCACCCAGGAGCTTGTTAAAAATGAAAAATTTAGAGTCTCAACCTATGAAATGGAGATAATAATTGCTTCCTTATACATTTAGTGCCCTTCCACATTTTACTGTTTTTATCACTGAACAAGCAATTCATGTTCTTTTTACAAATGCAGATTATGATTCAGGTCTGCTAACATTCTATTAACCAAAGCAGGTCACATGGCCAAGCCCAACATCAATGCCTGGATACATTCTCTGCCCACCTAGGGAAAGAGAGGGGAGAGAATAGTTACTGAAAAGTATATCAAACTGTCACAGAGGTTATTAATGAATTGTGGCCATTTTATTTAACAAGCCACTCTTCTTAAATAGTATATGCCAAAGGTCTTTGCAATTTTTGGGGGGGTATTCTACCAAATTTAACTGGTAGTCAAAGGATCATTTTTTAAAACATGTGCAATGCCATCTCTGGAAGGAATTCTGGCAAGAACAATTTTGTATACCTTCTATCCATAGGCAGGTCTTAGCATTCATTATAAAATGGCACCTTTGCCAGCTGTCTATATGGACCTTCCAGTAATCCAGCTCTGTCCCTATTCTAAGGAAATATCAAAGGCTTTTGGCCAATAGATTAATGATTCTGCATTAAATCAGATGGATTCCTAGCCATGTTTTCTTTCTATGAGGTGTATTAACTTTGCAGAAATGTATTGAACTATAAACTTACCCCAGTCAAGACACCAAATACTACCAGTGTGTTGGAAACCCCCCTCAGACTCCCTGTCACTGTGTCCCAAAGGGCAGCCACTATACTGACTTTGGTTAACACAGCTTAGTTTTGCTTGTTTCTGTGCTTTAGATAAATGGAGTCATGGAGTAAGTACTCTCGTGTCTTGCTTCTTTCACTTAACACTATGCTTGTGAGATTCATCTATATTTTTGTGTATAGTTGCAGATCATTACTTCTCATTCTGTGTAGTATTTATTTATCTATATATTCTATATAGATACAATTTGAAAGCTTCTTGTTTTTAGCCATTGGGAATAGTTCTGCTATGAACATTCTATTATGTACATTTTGTTGAATCTATGTACACTTTTCTTCTGGATATACACCTATGAATGGAATCTCTGAGTCACAGGATTTGTGTACATTCAACTCTAGTAGATACTTTCAGCTTGTATTTTAAGAGTGTTTTTAAGTTCGATCAGAGGCTGGTGAAGACTTAGTCATAGGTACATGTGGCTATGCTTCACTTATAACTTTGTCATTTTCCACTTAAAACTTAACAAGCCTCTTTCCCTCCAGGCCTAAGTTATTCTTTGGCTACAAATTAGGCAGTTTTGAAAGCTGTGCTAACTTCTTTATCTCCCTGGGGCTCTATCCAGTGTATTATTCATATACTGGTAAGAGATGGAGATCCTTGCCACCAACACTGTCATGCACAGGGAAAATGTCCTAACACATCATCATCCAATATTCTCTTGAGAATGGATGACGCTTCTGGAAAATTACTGTTTAAAGTCTCAGTGACTCTGCAGAGAGGGCCAGGCCTTGCCCAAGGACTGTGCTGATGAGATGGGTGCTCTGCAGGGGAAGAGGTAGCATTGCCTCCTTCCCCATGCTTGCATGCCTGCCTCTCTGAGGAGGAGTCAGCATCAGGATTTAAGATTTGAGAGAGGACAGAGCTTTAGAGAGGGGGAAACAGACAAAGAAAGAAAGACACTCCTACTTCTATCTAAAAGCCATAACTCACCATTTCTTATAGCTCCAAGATAAAGCACCTGCCCCCTGAGAAGGTCAAAGGGGTATTTTGCTCAGTGTCTGCTCATTGGTCACAACCAATAGATTTATTCAAGAGACTCAGTTGTAGAGAGAACAAATGTTGAGTTTGGAAGCCACCCTCCAAAAGCCATATCTATCAGATGGAAGTGACTAGTGGGAGTAAAAGATACAATGCACAGAGGAAAACTTCATTGCAGCATCTTAATAGTAGGTTGAGTTTTTATGCATTTTTCCCTGATGTCTGTATCCCTAGGTGAATACAAAAGCCATTTGGAAAGCTTCCTTCACAGAGTTTCCACTTCGTTGGAGAAGATGTGGAAAATATGCAGGAAACAGGATGTAAATAAGATACAAATTATGAAGCAAGTGATTCATAAGTATATGAGACAGAGAATATTCTTGACCTTACAAATGATATCAACAGAGAGGTGACTAATCTGGCATTGAAATAGCCCAGTGGCATAGTTATATACTAAGTATATACGCTTAAATGTATGTGTTTAAATATTTATCATGCTTTTTAATATAGCTATTTTCTCATAATGAAAATGGACTATCTAGGAGAAATAGTCAGGATCCCAGAAGGAATCAGATGTACAATCAAATGGGGGAAATTGAGGAGAGTTAAAGGAATATGTTTGCAAAGTTGTGGGAAGAATTAAGGGAAATCAACTGGGAATTGTGAAGCTGCCTTGGGACTAGCAATAGTGAGGGAACCTTTATCGCTCCTAAGGTAGAGTGGGTTGGGGAGAAAGGAACAACCAGCACCTCTTTCCAATCTCCCCTTGGTATCTCCCATTGCATGAACCTGCCTGGAAGCCAGGGAGCAAGAAGCCCATTGATTCAGTCCATGAAGTTAAGCTCCACTTGCCCCCAGATGAAAAAGGTCAACAGGAGAGGATCCATCATACGGATAGTTATGGTTCTCAAGAAATGAAACAAAACTCCTTATTTAGATTATGTTCTATTTTTTTAAGAATACTTATTTTACTATTATTATTTAATGTTCATTAAACATTTCTGGCTCATTAAGCATTCATTAATTTGGGTTTAATTCTGCAAGCTCCTTTTTCCCAGTATAAAAGCCAGCAGTCTTTCTATCAGCTGCTTTTATCTGGCTGAATTTTTTTTTAAATAAATGTTAAAAGATTATGTAAAAACTGAAAAAATATCAACAATCCACTTATTATTATTTAATGTTCATTAAACATTTCTGGCTCATTAAGCATTCATTAATTTGGGTTTAATTCTGCAAGCTCCTTTTTCCCAGTATAAAAGTCAGCAGTCTTTCTATCAGCTGCTTTTATCTGGCTGAATTTTTTTTTTAAATAAATGTTAAAAGATTATGTAAAAACTGAAAAAATATCAACAATCCACTTCAAAAGGTGGAAACAAAATTTACTGAAGCATCTATAAGTCTATTAGTATTTTACAGAGAAAACATTATCTTCTAGCTCCAAACCTATATTTAGGGGCTAAAATTCCTGGTTGTATCCCATTCAGTCTTGGTTATTGATTTAGGAATTCATGCAACTATTTATTCTCCTGCTCAATAGAAAAGACTGCTTACCATAGCAACCCTGGCATTAGCATTCAGCTTCCTGGTTACAACACACCTTCCTAAGGAGGAAGTGCATCAATATGCAAAGTGAACGCAATTTTTAAAAATATAATTTTATGGGGGAAGGCTGTTATATTAAAACTCATAACAAATAGGGCAACTCAAGCTGGAGACTAGCAATTGTCTAAGGCTCTTTTGCAATTATATAATCTGCATATTTTTCCCTATTCTAGGCATTCTGCTCCTCTTTCACTTTTATAAGCCAAGATGGGTGGGAAATAATAAAATATTATGCACAATCCACGCTCAGCACAGAAAGTGTGCTGTTCTCTGTGGAGAGTTTCAACTTAGGTCAGCTTCACCTTAGAATTATCTTTCTTTTTTTATTAGAAAAAGGAAAATTCCTGTTCCTGCCACTCAGACTCACAAAGTGAAAATATTTGGTCTAATTTTCAACTGTATTTTCCTGATGTCAATCATGTGTCTGAAACATTAGCGACTGTTTTCATCTCACGCTGTGAAGAAAGGTAGCATTTTAATTAGGAAAGGAAAAAAAAATGACTTGTGCTGAAAAACGGTCGTCATAGCTCCTGTGACTGAGCTAGCTCAGAGATAGAGGCCAGGGAGTCATAATTTGTGTATCAACAATCAGATCATCTGAACCCTTTTTTGGGTTTCACTGGTCAGAAGGAGCTAGTTCAGAGGACTGTTAAACACTGCTCACAGCTAAAGGTAATACTGAAAGGTAACCCTGAAATCGTTAATGACTCTGTTTTCTGTATCAGCTCTAGGAAAATCTTTACCTGACTGGAGACAATGGCTGAACAAAAACAAGAAAGAAAAAGAAATGCTGAGACTCAGTAACCTCAGGAGGCCTGGTGGATAACAGAGGTCAAGAGAGGTGAACAAGATGTTATATTTAAGGAAGTGTGTTGGAGAAAGAGAGGCTGGAAAATGGCATTGAACTTTGTGTCCAGGTGGAAGTTCTTTCTTCTCTAGGCTTTGTGTAGGGAGCCTGCCTGGGCCACATGAAGCTGGTTACAAGCTTGGGTGAAAGCATCATTCCTGAGTGAAGCAGGAGAGATATGCTAGGTTTACCGTGTATATATATATATATATATATATATATATATATATATATACA
>NW_007727672.1:72306-73734 GCF_000696425.1 Galeopterus variegatus
GTATATATATATATATATATATATATATATATATATACACATATATATATTATTTATTTATTTGTTTGTTGGTTGGTTGGTTTATTTATGAAATCACATATATTTTTAACCTGGGCACTTCTTTCCCTGGAGATGTCATGGGCTGTGCTTTCAAATTAAACATCCCTCTTCCAGCCTTTGATCAAAATGAGAATCTGGGTCCTTGGCAGACAAATTACCATTAATTTTCATAAAGACTTAGTCTAGCAATAAAGGGTCTCACCTTTCGAGGTGACCTCAGCAATGATGGGTACACTGTGAGAGAATCAAAAAAATTCATCCTCATAGGCAAGCTGAGATGAGGAATCATCTCACAATTGGGTTAAACCAGGACTTCTACAGTTATCAAGGTTTTGTGGCTTCAAATGATAGAGCAGGCAGTTAATGCGTAATTGGAAATATTAGCATTGTCATTATTTTCAGTGTTATCATTGTTACAAAATTTTTGCTATTTTCTTCAGACCAACAGTACTCAAACTTTAGTGAACATCAGTGTCGCTTTGAGAGCTAATAATCCTGAAGATTCAGGAGCTCCACCCCCAGTGATCAGGTCTTGAGTGGGACCTGAGAATCTGCATTTCTAACAAGCTCTTGGATGATGCTACTATGCCAATGCTTCTCAATTTTAGCTAAACATTGTATACATCTGAGGAGCTGCTTAAAAAACGCCAATCGGTCTCACCCAGGTGGTTCTGGTAAAATTGGAGGGGGAAGCAGCCTGACATGAGGTCATTTGAAACTGCCTTTATGCCTCTAATGTGCAGCCAAAGTTGAAAACCACTTATTAAACCATTCCTTCATTCCTTGGTTGCAAGACTAGACAATTTGCAAATTTTACTTTTTAATATGTTGCTATGTTAGGAAAAGAGATGGATAAAATTCTAGCATCTGAAAGGAAGTAAGCTTTGCCAGCCTTGTGTGAAGTCAATCCGAGCTCACCTCACATACTATAGGGAGTGTGAGTAATGAAGGACTCAATTCAAAAGTGCTGAGAGTGAGTCAGCCGGAAGAGGTAGAAATTTGGGCATAAGAGCCAGTTCTATAAATCTGTAGAAGTAAAACCCATTTAGTTACCTCCAAAGAGCCAAATGTGCTATTTAAAATGCTCCAATAGAGCATTCAATTTCACAGCTGTCTGTAGCTTTGAGGCCAAATTCTCATTCCCTGAAGTTGGGAAACAAAAGTAGCAGCAGAACCAAAAGCCACATGTACCACTGAGATATTAATTAAGCCCCAAAGACTTCAAGGACCCCTGTCCAGTCCTCCTAAATGCATCATCCTTCACCGACTGACTCAAACGGATTTCTCTTGACCTTCTCCACATTTGACCCAGATCTCTAAGTCTGGATATTATTAACATAAAAGGATGTCAACATTTCAAATTCCAGA